>NC_142944.1:25430960-25448460 GCF_046866305.1 Octopus bimaculoides | reverse complement strand
GATAATAATAATAATAATAATAATAATGATAATAATAATAATAATAATAATAATAATAATAATAATAATAATAATAATAATAATAATAATAATAATAATAATAATAATAATGGTGATGATGGTAATAAATTATAAGGACGCAAGATCTAATAATAGTGAACAAAGAAACAGCATCTCTTATAATAAACGTGCGTTAATCTGGCGAAACAATAATCCGCTAAAATTGTGTAACATCATCTTATATAATCAAAAATAAGAATTGAAATTAAGAAATTAACACACATGCAATGCCACATTTCTTGAAGAAGAAAAAAAAAGAGATTATCCCTTCGGGAGATGCGTTTGGATTTTTTCTTTATATATTATGGTACTATGTTTGGTTTTCACTATATCTGGAATTCTATGTTAAAAGTGTTAGTTTGGGATATGTAGAGAGTTCCAGACAGGTGAAAACTTCACATTTCCTGCTCAGAATATTCCACCAGCAAGTGAACTGATTTTATCAGGATTTCCTGTCGGGCAGAAGTCTGTACCAGAATTTATGAGAATAGTGGAATATGGTCCTGGTAAAGGAGGAGCGTTTGGCAGCGAGACGGGTATCTTCCCCGTTTGTACCGGGCAAGGACCATTCCACTTTGAACTTGCTTCAGCACCTTGAACTTTCACTGAAAAAAAGAAAAAAATCAATGAAGAGATATATAAATAAATGATATTAAACAAAGGATTATGGAAAATATTGTATATGGAAAGATGTGAGAAATTATGAAAAGTGCAGATTTAAATTAGCATAGGTATATATACATGTAAGTGTAAATAAAGCATCGGAATGAAGTATTCACATAGAGATGAAATAGAATTTCATATTTATTTATTTATCTATTCCCCAACAGAGGCTAAACATAGAGGGGACAAACAGGTACAAAGGGATTAAGTTGAGTAAATCGACTCCAGTACGCAACTGGTACCTCTTTAATCACCCCCAGTACAAAACTAGTACCTCTTTAATCGACCTGAAAGGATGAAATGCAAAGTCGACCTCGGCGGAATTTGAACTCAGAACGTAGTGGCAGACGAAATACCGCTAAGCATTTCGCCCGGAGTGCTAACGACTCTACCAGCTCGCCGCCTTCATATAAAATTTCATATTGTAGAAGGGAAATTGGGATACTTTTTTAAAAATAATTTTGATTTAAGATTGAACACACAGAGCAATACTTGTCCAACGCACCTGAATATGCCAATGATTATTTTTCTCTCTTTTCTTTTATCTTTCTCTCTTTTCTTTTCTCTTTCTCTCTTTTCTTCCGTTACACACACACACACGCAGACGTGCATGAAAAACAGGTGCATGAACAACAAGCAACTGTATTAATTTGACGCCCGGGAAAGTGAGAAAATCTTTTACGTTTTGAGCCTAAGCTCTTCAATCCAAAGGAATAAGAGAAAATAAACAGAGAGAGAATAAAAAATAACTTGTGGATTTAGCGGTCAAGCATGGTGACTGGTTGGAAACAAAGTTTGACAGGAGAGGTTGAAATAAAAATCGTGAGAATATTCGGGCTTCAACGTAGCCAACGAATAGGTTCGCATAAGTTGGGGTCCATTATAGTTCCCATGGCCAAGACTATACCTGAGAGCTCCCACGGTACTCACCTAGATAATTTATCCCTATGTGCTCATCAAGTGTATCTTTTATCTTTTACATTTTACTTTGACTGCTGTCATACTGGGGCAGCGGCTTGAATTTTTAATCGAATGATTCGATCCCAGTACGTCTTTTCTAAACTTGGTAATCATTCTACTATCGGTGTCTTTTGCCGAACCGATAGTTTACAGGGATGCAAACACATCAACACTGGTTGTTATGCGGTGGTGGTGGGGACAAATACAGACAGAAACACACACACATATACTATATATATATATACGACAAGCTTCTCTCAGTTTCCGTCTACCAAATCCACTCAAAAGGCTTTGGTCGGCTCGAGGCTACAGATTTTCTTGTGATTAGTAAAGAAATATTCCTTGAGATATATCAGAATTAATGAGATAAAATTGTTTGAGACAAGTACTGTTTCATCAAAAGAAACTGCCTCTTAATGATTTTGGAATAACAGCTTAATTAACGAGGTATTTTAGCCACTAAACTAACAACATCGAAAACATGTGTGGTAATATAGTGGTTTAAATTGATTAATCAACCAAGTAGAGATTACATTTAAAATACACATTTGAAGTAAATTTTAAGTAAATTTGAATACTTTAAATATCAAGATACGAATAGATTGTTATTTCTCGCTCTATGTCACCGACCGCATGACATATGTCATGTACGCGGTCGGTCAATATAAATTATTTTATCCGCTAGAACACATCATGCTAACTAGGTTTGTATGTCTATTGTATAAAGAAAGTAAGCAATACTAGAAAACATAGGCTTGGTTACTATCTCCCCCTCATGCTCACTCTTCCTATATATATGTATGTATGTATATATGTATATATATATATCATATATATATATATATATATATATATATATATATATATATATATATATATATATATATATATATATATATATATATACATACACATACACACACATATATTTTCAAAAGAACAGAACATTTTGTATATGTGTGTTTATAATATTCATCCATCCATCCATTTATCCATCCGCACACACACATATACACATGTACATACGTACATACATCCATATATACATACGTACGTACATACATACTCATGGATGTGTATCTACTTATCTATTGTGGATATGTTGAGGAAAGAGTGAGAAAGCTTTTCACAAGTTTAGAAAGCGTGTAAATGTCCTGACTAGATGTTATCTGGTATTTATCGTCTGTGGCAACAATTTTTCTGCCTTGAAGATGTTAGACTAGAAAAGGAATATTTATCTTTATTTTAGTGGCAAGTTTTTATATTCTTTCCTTACTTCGTGCACGATATTCACACAAACCAAAAGACGTATTAAAGGATTGTGTATGTGTGAGTGTTTATTTGTGTGTGTATGAGTGTATTTGTGTGTGTGTGTGTGTGTGTGTGTGTGTGTGTGTGTGTGTGTGTGTGTGTGTGTATAATTGTGTGTGTGTGTAACTAAAACAGAAAAGGGACAAAAGGGAAATGAATAAGCAAACAATTCAAGAAACAAAGAATGAGCAAGATCTAAATATATTGACATTCTGCTCTTAGTACGAATAAAAACAAATACACACACATCACATACTTGCATATGTGTGTGTGTGTGGGGGGGGGGAGTGTATGTAAGAGTGTGTAGAGTTAATGTTGACTGGTCACTTGCTTACTAGCAAGGTTGTGAAGGAAGACATCGCTTATTGTTTTCACCATTTAAATCCTAAAAATATTCTTCTAGTTCTTCTTTTCGTGTTTATGTTGTCCATGTTCAGGGAGTGGAATTGGATTTGTGTAAATCTTTTCCTCAATATAAAAAATCATCATGCACAAGTATCACTTGAAAAAAAGTAAGGCTCATCACAAAAATGGCTTGTTGTAGCCTCCGCATGCGTGGGACTTTCGATCAGGCCATGACAATACTCGAACATGAGTTTGCAGCCATCGTGTATGTATGTATGCATGTATGTATGTATGTATGTATGTATGTATGTATGTATGTATGTATGTATGTATGTATGTATGCATATATACATGTATGTATCTATGCATGTATGTATGTATGCATGCATGTATGTATGTATGCATATATGTATGTATATATTTATGTATGTATTTATGTATGTATGTATGCATATATGTATGTATGTATGCATGCGTGCATGCATGTATATATATATGGTTAGCTACTATTGAGTGTCATAATTGTGTGGCAGATGTAACACACTGAATCATATTAAAAAGTTCGTACTTCACGTATGTGGTTTGGAGTACTGGCTTTATGTTAGACAATTTTCCTCATTGTTGTATCAATGCAACATATACAATATATTTTAACAGTAAGTTTGTGGTTCTGCTTGATGCATGCTGCTAGTTTTAACTTTAATTAGATTTATATCCATTTGATTCTTAGAACATAGAATTTGTGTTGTATGTATACTTTTAATCAGTGCTACAGCTTATTGCATCAGTGTGAGTAAATTCTATTGTTTTATTACCTGTTCAACTAATCTGTTATTACGTAATGTCTGTTTAACGAGTAGAATTTCCTTCTTTAAGTCTTCTTTAATGGAAGGAAATTAGAAAGTACGTCAACATCGGATTTGACTGCAAATATTTTGTATCTATAGTGTAACATATCATCGACCATTTATCACATTCAAATACTCTTGATATAGCAGACGACTAGTAAATGCTACCTTCCAGCCTCATAAATCAGATCGACATTGCGTGAACCAGCATGCTCTTTCTTGTCTCTAGAACCTTTGCGCATACACAGAGCTTTCTCCTTCATGTTGCAGAAAAAAATCCGCTACTTAAAATCTTCTTCTTCTTCTTCTTCTTCTTCTTCTTCTTCTTCTTCTTCTTCTTCTTCTTCTTCTTCTTCTTCTTCTTCTTCTTCTTCTTCTTCTTCTTCTTCTTCTTCTTCTTCTTCTTCTTCTTCTTCTTCTTCTTCTTCTTCTTCTTCTTCTTTGTGTGCTATTGCATCAGTACACGTAATGCATTATATCAACAAATTCCTGAAATCTCGAAACATCTGTAAAGAACCTTCAAGAATTTTATTTTCTCTTTGTCAAATATATTTGTGGTTATATTTGCCTAACATCTTTTATAATTGATATAATGCGTATGTACGGAGTCGTTCATCATTTGTCTCCTTACACACACACCCACACACACACACACACACACACACACACACACATACACACACACACACACACACACACACACACACACACACACACACACACACACACACACACACACACACACACACACATTACCAGTTACTTTTCCATGGATCAGAAAAGCAAATTCAATATAACAGAGCGGTTAGATTTTTATATCGTCAAGCAATATACTACAGGTTATGGCATATCAGCGTTCACAATGCTACCGTTGACTTTCTGCTGAATATTTCTATTTGACATATTCTTTAGACATGGTAGCCGGAGATGTATAGACATTTTTTTATGCTAGTTGCATAGACGCTAGGTTGGTTAGGTAGTCGCGAAATGTGAAACGAAACATTGAAAAAATATTTTCCGTGACTAAAGTAGAATTATTTCCCATGGATTGGTTTTAGTCATTCGAATGTGTAATCTGAGTGTGTGTATACATATCATTCTCAAGTTAGAAAACGAACTGGTAAGTTTCTATTTATATTAATCCAGTGATCCCATAGAAGGGCCGGATTTCGCACCATATGGGTATAAACTCAGCCCCTCCTCTACAAATATTTGGCTTTGTTTCAAGGAATTCTATTGGACCTGAGGTTTACAAAACGCTCGCCGATGTCGCATTCTTCGTTTGTTAGCTGGTTTCTATTAGTTGGTTTCTTCATTGAATGAATATGTTATACATGGCCTTAACATAAGATGTTATGAATAATGAGCGTCAATCATTTGAAAAATATCCTATGAGAACTATTTTTTTATCGCCGTGTACATCGGAAAACATTAATTTCCATTGTGCTGGGACCAATGTATTGAAGGCGTTTTTCAAATAGTGATTTTTCTTTTCACCGGTCACTAGGGAGTATGAACTATATTCAATATATAACTGCTGTTTAGCATCTGAATTACAATATATTTCGGATATAAACAGTATAAGTCCTCATCATCATCATGAGTTAGCCTTTACGGGATCACTATATAACTAGAAACAGCAGCTAAGTATCCACAAATAACAACTTTAGAAAAAAAAAAACAGAAATAGGAATGCTAAATATCTCATATTTGAAAATAAGAAAAGATGGTCATAGTTGGAATTTCTTTCACGGTAAGTCTGCTAAATGGCAACAACACCGCCAACAAGAATAATGTACCCAGATATCACAAGCCTTAACTTACCCGGAAAACACCTACCATGACAACAAATCGTCTACAGCAATAACAACCACAAGAATGTTTACCTTCGAATTGCAATAACGTCATCATTATAACCGGCAGCATCATTATCATCGCGTACGCACTTGCACGGGTACACGCACGCAAAGACACAAATTAACGCACACGCACACAAATGTCATTGCAGATCAGGATTCCTTCCACTGGATCAGTTATCAGTTATCTCCCCATATTGCATAATAATACTTTCACTGTTATTTGTTAAATAGTAATAGGTTTGAGAATCCATCAAGTTTGCAGTAGCAGCAGTAGTAGTAGCAGTGGTGGCAGTGGCAGTAGCAGAAGTGGTAGTGGTGGTAGTAGTAGTAGTAGTAGTAGTAGTAGTAGTAGTAGTAGTAGTAGTAGTAGTAGTTTTGCACTGCTATTGTTGGTATCAATGCCTGAAGTAGTTGTATTGTTTCTGCTGTACGTTGTTACTTGTTATTTCGTGTTGTACAAATGTCTTTGGTTGTTTTTCTTTTCGGGTTGTGTCGATGTCATTGTTGTTATTGCAAATGCCCTCGTATCCTTACCTCTCCCCCAACACCCACACACAACAAAGAATTGATATAAAACAGACGCAGAAAAATTTGTGAGTGACAGTCTGTTGCTAATGGAAGCAAGGAAATAATGATGTGGAGGGGAAAAAAGAGGAAAGTTATAAGAGAAGTCGAAAAGTGTTTCTCCACCTCTCTCTCTCCTCTCTCTCCCCCCTCTCCCCCCTCTCCCCCCTCTCTCTCCCTCTCTTCTTTCTCTGCCTCTCTTCTTTCTCTGCCTCTCTTCTTTCTCTGCCTCTCTTCTTTCTCTGCCTCTCTTCTTTCTCTGCCTCTCTTCTTTCTCTGCCTCTCTCTCACTCTCTCTGCCTCTCTCTCTCTCTCTCTCTCTCTCTCTCTCATACACACACACACTTTTTCTCTTCTGCTATTCCTGTCACTCTGCTCCCTATTTCTGTCACTCGCACTTTATCTGAATACTTGCTATATATTTTACTTCCGCTATATATTTTTCTCCATCGCATTTGCTATATAATTTTTGTATGAGTTTTCCATCCCACCAACCCTTCCCCCTCCCTTCCTCCCCCTCCCTTCCTCCCCCTCCCTTCCTCCCCTCCCTCCCCTCCCCTCCCCTCCCCTCCCCTCCCCCTCTATCTATCTATCTATCTATCTATCTATCTATCTATCTATCTATCTATCTATCTATCTATCTATGTGTTAGTGTCTGTCTGTTTGTTTGTCTGTCTATGTATCGATCTACGTAGCTATATATATATGTCTGACTGTCTGAGTGTCTGTCTGTCTACCTGTCTGTCTGTCGATGTATTTCCCCCCCCCCTCTCTCTCTCGCTCACACACAAACACACACACACAAACACACACACACAAATACACACACACAAGCACGCGCGCGTGCGCACACACACACAATCTTTCTTTGTGTATATAAATGTGTGTGCGTGTCTGTGCTTGAATGCGTTTGTGTGCGCGTATGTTTATGTGTGCGAGTGTGTGTGCATATATATTTGCGTGTGCATATGCTATGTTTGTCTGACGATCTCTGCGGCTATTTATCGGCCTGTGTTAATACCTCACTCTCCGCTCAATGCTCCTTCTCATTTTGATCCTCCCAACCTTACGTGAAAAGGAATGAATTTTCCACTGTGTTGGCGTTCTATTATTCTATTCGTATTTTACAAACCCCATTTATTTTATCCTACCACGCTTATGTGCTCTATCTTGCTCTCTCTCTCTCTCTCTCTCTCTCTCTCTCTCTCTCTCTCTTTCCCCCCTCTCTCTCTTTCTCCTTTAAACTTCTCCATCTTCTCTCAGGCACTCTTTGATTACTCCAGCCTTCTTTTTCAGTGGCCTAAAACAGAACACATCACATTTTTGTTCAATTTTCTTAATGATTGATTGTCAATTCTGTTGTGCCTCATGGCTTTGCAATGAAGACAGTTTTCGCTGGTAACAAAAACATTATTAAAAATATATAACTATATATATTTCGTGCTAACATTTCCTAAAGCAGCCCTACCAACAGCAATGAAGACACCCTTACCAGCACCACTAACAGCAACAAAAACAAAGTCAACGAGGAAACTGTGAGGTATAGCAGCCCTCAAATCACACCGTACTCTTACAGAAATGCTCTACATTTTAGTTAATATATTACTGTTAACTTGAAAACTCATAGAGTTGTCACGGCTACAATGCATTAGATCAAAAGTCTGATTGATAAGAACAACATCGAGTCAAGAAGTAAAAAAGCTATATGGTTTAACCTGTTAGAAATAGCGAACAAATGTTATCATATGACACTCAACTATTTTTTAAAAAGACTGAAACACTGGAATAAGCTACTGAACAATATGTTGCTCATGTCGGTGACGTCTTTCTTCGAAGGTCTTTTTGATCGGTGCTAACACAAAACTAACTAACAACATCAATTCCGCTATCTTACCGACGACAACAATAATACTGCTGCTACACATATTCTTACAACTCACAATTTTAAACAGCAATGCAGCACTTCTTATTTTAAACTATTGATCCCCCAAAACAAGTAAAATACGTTCCCAGTAAGAAAAGCTTACAGGAAGTTACAACTGGTGGTTTTTGCTTAAAATGTTTACAAGAAAGGCACCCAGAGACTAGTTGGTTTTTTTAGCCAGAAGACGTGTTGCCTAAATGCAACATAATTGCAATACCACCTCCACCACCACCAACAACAGCAGTAACAGAAACAGCAAGGACAAGAACAACAACGACGATGACGACGACGACAACAACAACAGCAACGACAATAGCAACAACAAAATAACTGCAAAAACAAACCAAGACAGTACACACTGATTAAAAAAAAATAATACTAATAAAACAACTATAATTCCCCTAGTACAAAATTGGAAATGGATATCTAACTGGCATCGAAATTTGCGGGATTTTTTCCTGATTTTTAAATCTGTCACCTTTAATGTGAGAAAATAGGGAATAAACAATCACTAATTTAGCAAATAGCCGCGCGGTTGAATAAAAAAAATCCTTTATATGTAACAGAAAGATAAATACATCGGTGACAGCAAATTTATTGCAGTATCAGTATGCAACTGGCTGTAAGTACTAATTACTGACATCACAGAGTGAGGCAGATGTACATATCACATCTTCACTGCCGCAGCTAGGAGATCTTTCGTTTGCTTCTGATATGTATACTGTATTTTTATAAACAGCACGTCCATAAAAGACATTATCACCTGACGAATACCACAGTATTGTCTCTGAGGAACATTATAACTCAAGTGGCGAGAGTTTCATGTACCTCTTTCTCTTTCTCCCTCTGTTCATTTGCGTGTATTATTTGGTTTTGTTGATCGACAGCCAATCCTATAGTATTAATATGTATATTCCAGAAGTTTTGAGACTGCTTTAGCGTTTACGGTTGCTGTGACAACTGTACTCAGAATTGTTCATGAAGGTCTGAACATACACAGAATTTGTGCAATGCTTGTTCCTAATATGCTCAGTGACGAACGAAAGACATTGATATCAGCAGGAAGATGGTTGAGCTCATTACCTCCTACCCAAGAGTACTTGAGGAACTGGTGATCTTTGACAAAAGCTGGATTAACTGTTATGATCCAGAGTCTAAAAGAATAGAGTGCCGAATGGAAGCCTCCTGGCTCTCTTAGATCCAAGAAGGTTAGGCAAGGCAAGGGCACCATCTACATCCGCTAAGTTTCCTCGGGCCAGATAGTCGAAAGAGTACTTTGTGGAAGTTCGAGGAAGTTCGGGAAGAAATTTCGTCGCAGAGGTCCACTCGGATCGGTGGCACCTGCACCAGGACAGTGCACCAGTCCACAATTCCACCCTGACAACAAACTACTTGCTAGAGACAGGCATCAATACTGTCATTCACCTTCTCTGGAATCTAGGCCTTGCTCCCTGTGACTTTTGGCTGTTCCCGAAGCTGAAGGAGAACTCCTGAGGCAATTGTTTTGATGATATTGAGATGATGGAGGTCGTGACAAGGGTCATGGCTACCTCATTTTGGAGGACTTCACGAAGTAGCTGCAGCCCTACAATGAGTGCATTGTAGTTAGTGGATCTTCCTTTGAAGGAGATTAAAGTTTTGTACACTTAATAAATATCTTCTGGAGAAATGTCAATTTCTGGAATGCACCTCTTAAGTATTTCTCTATTTGTCTCTTTCTTTGCACACGCGCGCGCGCATGTATGTATGCATGTATGTATGTATGTATGTATGTATGTATTAGTAGTGCAATTCAATCACTGTTTAAAGTTATCTTTAGAGAAAGTTATCTCTAGAGATTTTCTATAGAAATTAGAGCAAGCACTGGAAGCCACGGCATTTCGTATGCGAATACATCTATGCGATGAAGGATTGAAAAATATGTAATTGGCGTACATGTATATTTCAGGAGTTCTTGCGCTTTCTCCCGCTGTACCACATGCGACCCATTAACCATTCACGAACATATTACTTAAATATCCGCTAAATTTAGCGGTGTAACACAACTGGATATACCAATTTTACATATAGAAACACATTCTTGGCAACTGGTACGTCCATATTAACAGCTGGCAGGGGCACTGTACTTCGTTATACAACCATAATATACTACCAGTATATTAACGGCTTACAGGACAATACTGTGTGTCCTGTTTTAGCAGGGCGATTCAATCACTTTTAAGCTATCTCTACAGATTTTCTATGGCAGAGCCAGCACTGAAAGTTACATTTCGTATACGAATACATCTATGTAGATAGTAGATAGAAAAGTGTAATAGAAGATAGCAAAGTAGGTAATGAGTGTATTAAAGCAATTTTTATAAATTTTGTGAAGCAGCACCCGACGACTTAAACTCACGATCTGCAAAAAAAAAACCCCAATTAGTTCAACGTTCAACCAACGTGACGCAATCGAATTGAAAGATTAAATCTTCGGTGACGCAATAATACTCTGATCATAGGAAATAAATAAACAAAAGAAACGTGAATTTGTAAATTGGAACCGTTTGGCTAATTCCCATTCTCCAAGAATTTACAACTTTCCCTCCCACAGTACACGTCATAGTTAAGCTTAATTATAGCACGTCTTTAGAAATCAATGTTTACGTTTATCAAAATTTAGTTTTCTTCTTATCTAGGTATTTTTCTTTTCCTAAAATAGTCTAATTTATCGATTGCATTTTCACATTTTATCTAGAATTCATTCTAAATAAAATAAATGAAAAAACAAACAAATTCACTTTGTTTCCTAATGAATTTATCAATTTGTTTTTGTTGTTTGTCCTATTTTAACTTGCCTCTGTTTTCAGGACATATTAAAATTAACAACAAGAGTAAAACTTAATACACATTGTTATCTACTAGCGGAAGATATTTTTCTCATCTTAGACCAACATAGTCAATGTTTTGGGATGTATTGCAAAACCATATATATATATATATATATATATATATATGTGTGTGTGTGTGTGTGTGTGTGTGTGTGTGTGTGTGTGTGTGTGTGTGTGTGTGTGTGTGTGTGTGTGTGTGTGTTTGTGTGTGTAAGTAAGGTGCAGAAATGGCGTATTCCGAATGAACAAGGTAATGAAATCCAATGATAGAAAGAATTCTGCGAATTAGGTACTCCAAAGTCAGTCGGAAGGCCGGGGGTCCGTGTGAGCGTGCGGTAAGTAGTAACCTCGCCCCACAAAAAAACACAAAAAAACGAAGAACAACAACGCGAGGACGTGGTACATGTAAAGTATTGGCAGACGCCCAGGGAAGGAAAGAAAGGTTGTTTTACGTTTCGTGCAAAGCTCTTCTTCAGAAACAGGAGACAGTAAAAAGTCCAATAGAAAAGGAAGACAGAGGAAAAAAACACATCGCCAACGATTCACATGTGGTTTAAATCGTTGACGATTTATATATATATATATATATATATATATATCAATTGCTCACTGTTGACAAATAGGTGTTAATACACCGAGTCAGCCCCAGCACTAGACTGCACTAGACTGTTAGATGCATCAATTTCGAAGTCGTTTTCTCCCCAGACGCTGTAAACTGACAAGAGAGACAGGTCCCATATTAGAACTGGTAACAAACAATTTTATATTTATACACATCACTGCTTAGTGCTGCCATTCCAGATTTTATTTATAGTGAGGCGCTAAATAGTGCAACTATATACACACAGATATATATTATACTTATATGCAATGTACTTATATTTCCTAAATTATATTTCTGGTCACAGACGGGATAACTATGACCACTACCACTATTCCATACGAAAGCATTTATAAAAGTTGCTTCAGTCCATCTCGTTACAATGTGTACTTCATGTAATCTTCATCGTCCTAAGTAGTTGTGCGTCATTACATTTAAGAAATGTTTCATCATCTTAAACTGAAGATTTGAAATTCTCCTGTGGTTTTCACTTAAAAATAAACTATATGTATTACTGTATGTATGTGTGTATGTCTATGTATATACACATTCATATATACATACATGCATATATGCACATTTATATATATATATATATATTCATATATACATACATGCATATATACACATTTATATATATATAAAGAGAGAGAAAGACAATCCGCACACGCACGCGCACACACACACACACACACACACACACAGACACACACACACATTTCTTATCCCACTCAACGCCAAACATAAACTGTCCGTAAGTAGAACACTTACGATCTTCAAATAGCAACTCACACCATTACGAATGTTGCCCTGCAACTGCATTAGGCAGACAATTGCTTTCCTCTACTTTAGAATCATGAAATACTTAAGCTTACTACCAAGTTCATGCCTGAAATTGTATTCTCCATCCAATGTGGACGCCGCTGCGAACTCTGCTTCTCGGAACGGACAGTCTGATGCCATTTTCTATCAGGAACTACCAACTCATTTATTCTCCTCTTGAAATCCATATAATTTTTCCATTTCTCGCACTAATTATTAAATCAAAGGTCCTTCATCGGAGTTTGGAGATTCCATCTTTGGGCATGTTTTTCCTGTAGTCTTTACAACAGCTCAATAGGAACGTTAACCACATCTATCTCACCGATCACTGAAGGCATGCCAAAGTTATGAACATCGTCTTCCATGACATAGTAATAAAATTATGGTATACTGATAGCAACAGAGAATATATACGCTACAATAAAATATATCTCATACTTCTACACTGCTCCAAACAATACTGAAATACTTAACTGCAGTCATTATACTAAACTTCATCTATAAATAGCACCAACAACGTATAACGGTGATGGCGAACTTATGACACGGGTTTTTCTTTTTTCTCTCTTTATATGTGATTTGACTTTAGATAAAAATCTCCCTCCAATATGATCTTGTAAAAAATTATAAAGTTAAACTATTAACAATTGACACTCCAATAACATGAATATTGAAAACAAATTAGTTACAAGGCGACTTCGCTAGTATATGACAACAAAATGCTTTAACCCTGAATGGTGATTCGTAGCACTCCGCTCACAACTATGAATTACTCCGATACATAAACAGTCAACAGTTTCTTTAGGTCCTTGCCCCCAGCCAATAATATAAGTAGAGGCAGGTTAATTTAGATATTCCAATATTGTGACTACCTTTCATACGATGTAACTGAGAGTAGTATCGTAGTCTATATTCTCATTTTCCTCTTTAAGTGACACTAGTTGATCAAGACTTGCTTGAGAGGTAAAACAGCGACTTCAAGGCTTTTAGTCGTGAGCTGAAAGCGCAATTTTCTGTGTGATATTCACCAGGCAATGGGAAGCTGTCTTCGTTTACTTTTCGAAGAAAAAGCGGTAGATCAATTTTTGTGATTGACTCAACTGATATCCGTCTTATCCTTCGTATCGTTCGTATCCTTTATAGAAAGCAAAGGTCAGCTCTCTATCGACCATATTGTCTTTTGGTAAAGTACAGCAAGCACCTAGCAATATTCAATTCTGTGTCAATTCAAACCAAAGACAAGAGTTGTGGAAGAACATGTAGCACATACTGACGAAACACGTTCACCATCATTATTGTCATTGATTCTACAATTTAGACAAACGTTCAGTAGCGACTGATGACACTGTATACACATTATAACAAACTAAATTGTTTGGAGCTCCACCAGACCAGATCCGGTGCTCACTCGCTCTACACCATATCGTGTGAGGTACTGGTTGTCTCCAAATATACTGCCAACACACACATAAACTTCTTGGCGAACATCTTTGCTGAAATCTTTAACATGAATTTGTCTATTGTCTCCTTTGATCAAGTTTTTCATTAGCAACATCCTCACTTCTCGGTTCACATAACTGGTAATTTTCCAGATCGCTAGCTATCAGTTGCAATAGACAGCTGCCAAAATAGTAGCCAACAAGTTTGGCATATAACGATAAAGTTTGTGACGTAATCCATTCAAACCTGATAATTTATCCATCGTATCGCAACTCAATAACCCACTAAACATTTAGTTTTGCAGCAGTACATGTTTTTGGTCGATAGATGCTGCAGTCCGTGTAGTAGACATCGAAGTCCACCGTCTCCGTTCAGTCGTGCTTTGCAAACAATTGATCAAGTGCCGTCAAAATAATGCACATCTCTGCTTGAGATCAGATAACACGTGTCTGCAAATGCCACTCGGTATTTCACCATTAAATCCTCATGTTTTTTGTATGCTTCCTTTTGTGTCGAAGAAGTGATCAGGAAACATTGTCTTTGCAAGCACATCGAAGGCGGTATCTTTTCTGTTCACCTCTCTTATTTAGTTGCGACCTCCTCCAGTCTATCATTCTTTTTTGGTAAAAAAAGTCTTGCCTTTGAAAAAATCTTCGCTTTGATAAACTGACATATTCTTCTATAATTGTCTTCTTTCGTGCGACCCATAAACTATTATTAGTAATTGCACCCGTTAATTCCCACTTAACTTTGCTAATGCGGTCACTCAGACCTTAAAAATATGCAAATGAGAAATGAATATTTACACTGAATCAAACTTTTTTATATTAACGTCAATACCAAAAATACAATCTGTACCATTTGCGACTATAACATAGTTGTGTAGTACTGGACTACAATATAACAAACCTAAGTTCTGTAGACTAGCTAGAAATTTCCAAAAATGCATCACGTATTATACAGTTATAACATCAAATGATTATAGATCACTAGAAGAAAATGAGCTAAGATATCTACTGAACACCAGAGATCAATATAGGATAACTATTAATATTGTCTTTTAAGTTTCCAAAATATGGCACATAAGGTGCCCTAAGCGAACAATTCTAAAGGCATATCTTTAAATGTTCCATACTCAAGAGAACTGAATATCCTACATATAAGTAATGATTCTGGCTTGAATGGTAATAGCTTTCCTCGTACATAAACAAACCATCAATAGATATATTAAAAGGAATCTGTTGAAATCCCACAATGTACTAGATAAATGATAAATGTTGCCAGTGACATATTTTCTGAAATAATGCACGACATTCTAATTCCCTTCTAATTCCCGCAAAATACAATTGTATGCACAACGTTGCGAAATTTTTCTATATACACCTGACTGTTTCAACTCCAGAGGTAAAGCTCTAAATTACATGAAAGTCTGCTTGCTCAAAAAATGATTAACACGATGTTACTACGGAAACCTAGCATACAGGTTGACGTCAATAGTAACCATAACACTGACACAAAACGTAAAAGTGTATTAATTATCGAACTACCAATAACAAAAATATCTGGTACCGAAACGAACTGAGAAGTTAAGAAATTACACGAAATGGTGGTTGAACTAAAAGCCTAGCTTTCCATTAGTTATTTGTATAGTGAATTATTACACAACTATTTCTGTTGCAGAATATCTATAAAGTCGAAATGGGCACCTTTCAAAAAATAGTTTTAACTAATGTCACGCTGTATAAAATCTCGATTTGTTATTTAAAAAAAATAAAGAAAACAAAAAAAAAAAAAATAATAATGATAAACCAATAAACTAGGAGCTTGTTACATTCTCACACGTCATTTCTTAATCTGAAGATTTTTATGCTTGCACCTAACTACTATCGGTGTAGCACAGGAAATACATGGCATATTTCTCCAACGCTACTAGTTATGATAATAATTAGGCCAGTAATTTTTATGAGAGGTGATTAGTCGATGCCATTGCCCTCAACACTTGATTCATACATTATTTTTATTGTTTTTGAAAGGATGAATTACCAAGTTGGTCTCGGTGGGATTGGAACTCAGATGGTAAAGCATCTGAACAAATTCCACATAGTATTTTGTCTGGGTTTCTAACCACTCTGCCAATAATTATTTCTAGCATAGCCACAAGTTCTGGAATTTGAAAGATGGGGCTTAATTGATTATATCGACCTCTATACTTGACCAGTACTTCTTGCTGACTAAAGTAGAATGAGAGGTTGTTGTTGTTGTTGTTGTTGTTGTTGTTGTTGTTCTTCTTCTTCTTCTTCTTCTTCTTCTTCTTCTTCTTCTTCTTCTTCTTCTTCTTCTTCTTCGTCGTCGTCTTCTGCTTCTTGTAGTTATCAGAGCAAAACCACCACCACCACCACCTGTTAATTCTCCTTTCGGTCTTCAGCTACACCTACACGTCAAGTAACCATACACAGCGCATTTTCTTTATCGAAATGGAAGACTGTGACGAAATCTTCCCACCTGAAGAGCGTCAATTGTCTCAACATCAACTAAGTACAAAATACTAAGATTAATATGGAAATAGTTTTAATTGTGACATAGAATATGTTCAGTGAAGGAATTGATAAATATAACCACAATATCAATAACAACAAGAACAAGAACATTTGGAAAAATAATAATTAAAACAAATATAATTTAGTAGTAGCCATATTAGCAGTAGTAGTAGTAGTAGTAGTAATAATAATAGTAATCCTTTCTACTAATGACACAAGGCCTGAAATTTCTGCGGAGTGGGTAAGCTGATTGCATGGACTCCAGTACTCAATGGTACTTAATTTATCCACTCCGAAAGGATGAAAGGTAAAGTTGACCTCGGCGGAATTTGAATTCAGAAAGTTTTGACGAGAGAAATACAACTAAGCATTTCGTCCGGTTTGCTAACGGTTCTACCAGTTCACCGCCTTTGTATTATTATTATTGTCGTTGTTGTTATTATTATTATTATTATTATTATTAGTAGTAGTAGTAGTAGTAGAAGTCCTTTCTACTCTAGGCACAAGGCCTGAAATTTTGGGGGAGGGGACAGTCGATTAGATTGACTCCAGTACGTAACTGATATTTAACTTATCGACCTCGAAAGGATGAAAAGCAAAGTCGACTGGGAGGAATTAGAACGCAGAACGTGAAGACGGACGAAATGCCGCTAAGCATTTTGCTCGGACTTTTCTACTAAAGGCACATTTGAGGGA
>NC_142944.1:25388460-25400960 GCF_046866305.1 Octopus bimaculoides | reverse complement strand
AACATAACCCAGTCATGTTCATACATAGATTGAAGACTACATTATCTTATGTGCTATTTCATATTGTCATATATTTTTGTTAGTCATAGGTTAGTTGTATTCTAGCAGAAATTTAACGAAAAGTAAACTTTAACTTAAGTCTTCGCCTTTGGTTTCGGGCGTGAGTGTGTGTGTGTGTGAATCCTATCTAAAGATCTCTCACTGTTTTTACCCCAGCTTTTCACGATACACTAACTTTGTGAACTCCACAAGCATGTTACTCTCGTTAGAGTGTGCAAAAAAAAAACAAAAACAAAAAAAAATGTTTTTGGACGTTTGTTCTTTTTTACATTCTGAGTTGAAATCACCGACCTTACATATGACTTTCAGCCCTGAGGGTGAGAAAATAAAGTACCAGCCAAGTACTGGGATCGATGGTATCAATTCATCTCTCCCCCTTAGGATTGCTGATGTTGTGCCTTATCAGAAATCCAATATTATGTAAGAGCAACATTTACCTTAACCAGTTTTTGCATAATTATTTTTCAGTATATAACTTAACTCCTAAAGCTCAAGGCCTATTTGAACACGTGCGTGTGCGCGTACAAATCTCTTTCCCTCCACTTTCTCTCGTACACATATATATTACATATAGTATATACATATATGTCATTTAAGACGATATCTGACTTGTTATGACACCTTTCACAGCTTGCAGGTCCTTCATCATCAAAGTTGATGAACTGCCTTCAAGTAGCGAAACATGTCATATTGAATGTTTATTTTACTGTCCGTTTTTTATATGCATTCAATCTTTTTAGAACCGTGGATAACTTAATGTTTTATTGAAATACGCTCACTTATATGTATGTATGTATCTGTCTTTGTGTCTGTCTTTGTGTCTGTCTTTGTGTCTGTCTTTGTGTCTATCTATCTATCTATCTATCTATCTATCTATCTATCTATCTATCTATCTATCTATATATATATATATATATATATATATATATATATATATATATATATATATATATATATATACATACATACATACATACATACATACATATGTACTGCTTCTGTGTGCATGTGCATTTTGTGAATTTATATGCTTAAATATAAGTGCGTGTGTATGTTTGCAACTGTATACGTTTGTGCATATATGTGTGTGCGCGTGTTCCTGTTTTGATCTCAAATAGTTTTTAGGTGATCAACCACCAAATATACTTACCAGTCCCATCGTCAAGTGCTTTAGCTTTATCTTTATTACTGCTGTGGTTGGTGGTGTTGTTAGGCGAACTCATATCTCTTTTCACCCCATTGTTGCTGTTGGTGTTATTGGTGTTTTGTTGTTGCTGCTGCTGTTGCTGCTGCTGACTCTGCTGGGATTGCTGTTGATTCTGTTGGGGTGGTTGTTGCTGTTGTTGTTGGCTCTGTTGCTGCTGTTGTTGCTGTTGCTGTTTTGCGCGTTCCATTTTTCTAAATTTCGCACGTCTGTTCTGGAACCATACCTTGAAGAGATAATAACCAATATTATATATATGCAGTCTAACATGTCGCTTCACTTACTGAGTTCAAATCCCGCTGGTTCAGATTTCAGCTATCATGATCCAGTCAAGTACTGGCGTTAATTTAATCAATGATACCTCTTCTCACAGCGCACACAAAAAAGTGACTTTGTCCGAAATCAGTATCAGAACTTTCTATTTTACACGTCCTTTCTTACATTATTGATTTTAAAAATGTCTTTATTTCTAGATTGTTACAATATATCACTCGTCGTTTCTCCTTACATTTACAAACTATCATACAAATATACGCAAGCATATTGCATGTATATATATATACATACATATATATATATATATATATATATATATATATATATATATATATATATATACATATATATAAATAAATTTGTATATATATACATATATATATATATATATATCTGTTTATGTATTCTATACATATATGTATACACACACATATATACGTATATATATATATATATATATATATATAGAGAGAGAGAGAGAGAGCAATAAGAAAATGGAGGGGAATATGTGGTACTCATCACCTTGCAGACATTGTATTATGTCAATTTACCTGTTTATTTTTCGACAAAGAGGACAATCACTAGTGTAGTAATAATTGGGTATCCTTCCGGCAGTATATTGGATACATATTATCCCTTAGTGGGTTGGATTCACAACCCCTAACTTTCTTGGATTATATATCTGTTTATCTATCCATATATACACGCACACACACACGCGCGCGCACACACATATATATGTATAGGTAAGTAGAGTTAGCAGTTGGACTAATCATCTAAGGGATATTACTACCGGTATAAATTACCTATGTTAACCCTGGGTATGGATATGCAAGCATACTATGCTCATAGGAAACAGGCAATAACAAAATAAGCAAGAGTGTATCAGGAATCAAATTTAAATAAAGCAGAAAATTGACTACCATTGGTTATTATTCTTTTTAATACAAAACATTAACATTGCTAACAGCCGATTCTGCTATCTATGTCAGTCGGTGATGCCAAAGAAAATTATGAGAATAATATTGCTCATATTTTATAGCATATCCGATCTGGTACATAGAGCTTCATGAGAGTGAAGACAAATACATAAAATAAAAGAAGAGAAGAGGGAAGACGAAAGCAGAGGGCCTCGATGAGCAAATAAATAAACTAGAAAAATAATTAGTAGGTTAATCTTTCTTTAGGGGTACCAGTGTGTTGCCGAATCCAGTTATACTAAAGTACTTGCTTTATTTTCTTATTATTTATACATTCTCGTATCCCTACAAAAAGATCAGCCCACCGATTATTTTTCTATTTTCTATTTGTCTTTTTTTCTATTCATTTGCTCATCGACTTCAAGCTTTAATAACCGATGGTAGTCAATTTGTTTGTTTGATCAAAACTTTTCTCCCTTTTCTGCTTCATTTAAATTATATATATATATATATATATATATATATATATATATATATATATATATATATATATATATATATATATATATATATATACACACATATATATATATATATATATGTGTGTGTGTGTGTGTGTGTGTGTGTGTGTGTGTGTGTGTATGTATGTATATATGTGTGTGTGTGTGTGTATGTATATATATATATATATATATATATGTATATATATATATATATATATATCGTGGCGATGCAATGGCCCAGTGGTTAGGGCAGCGGACTCGCGGTCATAGGATCGCGGTTTCGATTCCCAGACCGGGCGTTGTGGGTGTTTATTGAGCGAAAACACCTAAGGCTCCACGAAGCTCCGGCAGGGGATGGTGGCGAACCCTGCTGTACTCTTTCACCACAACTTTCTCTCACTCTTACTTCCTCTTTCTGTTGTGCCTATAATTCAAAGGGCCAGCCTTGTCACACTGTGTCACGCTGAATATCCCCGAGAACTACGTTAAGAGTACACGTGTCTGTGGAGTGCTCAGCCACTTGCACGTTAATTTCACGAGCAGACTGTTCCGTTGGTCGGATCAACTGGAACCCTCGTCGTCGTAAGCGACGGAGTGCCAGTCAGTCATATATATATATATATATATATATCTTTAGAAAGATTCAGAAATAAGCAACATGAAATACGAATACAAACGAGTTAAATATGCAAACATGCAAATATGCAAACAACGAGAGAAAAAATGAAAATAGGACAAGTAAACACAGAGAACGACTCTTCATCAGTTGTCGGCTGTCTATCTAATCCTTATTTCGAGCATTCAACTACAATATGAATAAGTCCAGGGGCCGATTTCTCCGGTCTAGCATGGCCACAATCAATTGACTGAAACAAGTCAAAGAATAAAAGAATATATATATGTGTGTGCGTATGCGTGTGCATATATATGTATATATATATATATGTAGATATATGTGTGTATATATATATATATATATATATATATATATATATATATATATATATATATATATATATATATATGTGTGTGTGTGTGTGTGTGTGTGTGATAATTATTCGGTAACCATGATAAAACTCCGAGTTTCGGGTGTCGGGGCGGAAACCCACACCGGCATCTCTTCAGTTATCGGGCCATAAAATACTTCTATGAAAATGATCGTTTAAACAAAGGGAATTTCCATTTGTTTAACGGTCATTTTCATAGCAGTTTTTTGATGGCCCGATAACTGAAGAGATGCCGGTGTGGGTTTCCACCCCAACATCCGAAACTCGAATTTTTATCATGGCTACCAAATAATTGTCACATATTATATTTACAGATAGATTCCTTTATTTACGTAGTATCGAGGTCTCTTTCATTCTTTTGTTGTCTTACCATTTCTATCAATATATATATATATATATATATATGTGTGTGTGTGTGTGTGTGTGTGTGTGTGTGTGTGTGTGTGTGTGTGTGTGTGTATGTGTGTGTGTGTGTGTGTGTATGTGTGTGTATTCACACACACACAAGGTATAAGTGTTTAGTTCACAGGTGATCTAAACGATTAGTTACACTAGGTAAGTGCTGTAACGGATTGCTAGGGTTCCGAGGTTATAGCCGAGACGGTAGTGATGGCACCATTACTGACTTCCGATGCAGCAGATATATAATTGTTAAAGAGGACAACAAACATTAAGGCAATACAAACATTTCAAGTCATATACATTATTACTATTGGAAAAAATTCAAAGACTTTGAATTTTTTCCGATAATAATATTGTATACGACTTGAGATGTTTGCCTTGTCTTAATGTTT
The DNA here is from genome assembly GCF_046866305.1 of Octopus bimaculoides. Lineage (NCBI taxonomy): Eukaryota > Metazoa > Mollusca > Cephalopoda > Octopoda > Octopodidae > Octopus > Octopus bimaculoides. The sequence goes on along the minus strand of NC_142944.1, from coordinate 25,396,196 downwards.
GTTACCCTCTTAACAATTGTATATATATATATATATGTGTGTGTGTGTGTGTGTGTGTGTGTGTGTGTGTGTGTGTGTGTGTGTGTGTGTGTGTGTGTGTGTGTGTGTGTGTGTATGCTTGTACACTCTCACACACACATATACGATTGATTGCTTCTGTTAGTGTGTATGCTTTAATTTATGTGTGTTAACTAGACCACTGGAGCGGTTTCGCTCTTATTGCTAGCAATGTAGGTATTTCCTAACCTCCTAGTCACATTTAAAAACAAATTATAATACTCCTTTTTGGCAAGCATTGCAAACTGTTTATATATATATATATATATATATATATATATATATATATATATAAATGTGTATATATGTATATATATGTTTATGTATATATATATATATATATATATATAATATATATAGTTTTAGGGAAAATAACCAATTATCAAGAACTCATCGATGAAAATCCACTATCACATATAGAAAAATTAATAATTAAAAGCACAATAATTAAAATTTACGATCTGACGAGTAGCTATATTTTTAAATAGAACTTATTTTCGATAATTTCAATTGATTTTAATCGATTTAAATTTCTTTTCTATTTGAAAATTGGTTATGAAACACGTGTAATCTTTTTATTATATTTATCTTATGATATTTACTTTACTTTATATTATACTCATTTATTGTGCTTTTAATTATTAATTTTTCTATATGTGATAGTGGATTTTCATCGATGAGTTCTTGATAATTGGTTATTTTCCCTAAAACTATATATTTTATATATACTTTATCTATAAGGCTCAATTTAATTTTAATTTTTTATAATTTGATTTTAATTGAGTTCTTTGCCTGTAATTTTGGATTTTGTCCCTAATATTATATATATATATATTGGTGTGTGTATATATATACTTATACACACACACACACCCATATATTTTCGGACGATTATAGTTCCTGTTGGTGTGTATGTCTTCATTTATGTGCTTTAACTAGTTAACTACAGTATTAGAGTGGTTCACTCTTATTTCTAACACTCTAGTCACATTTAGTCCGCTCGATGAGACAGAATATTACTTGTTAGTACAACTACTTCATTGATCTCATTGAAAAGTATATATATATATATATAAATATATAAATATACATATATATATATATATATACATATATATATATATATATATATATATATATATATATATATATATATATATATATATATATATATATATATATATATATATATATATATATATATATATATGTACATATATATATATATGTATATATATATATATATATATATATATATATATATATATATATATATATATATATATATATATATATATATACATATATATATATATGCATATATATATATATATATATATATATATATATATATATATATATATATATATATATATATATATATATATATATATACATATATATTTATACGTATGTGTGTGTGTGTGCTTATATACATATTTTCATCAGAATACTGTCAGTTTTTTCTTTCTCTCTCTCTCTCTCTATATATATATATATTTATATATCTTTGTATATATTTATGTGTATAATTATGTATGTATATTTCATATATGATGCCCAAGTGTGTTTATTTGCATCACTATCTCTTTACATACATACATACATATATAATATGTATATATTACACACACACACATAGACACATACGTAACCCCCGACACACGCGCGCACAATCTATTTTGTTCGGTCTACATATTCCTGTATTCCTGTGTATCTGTGGATAAACATTTTTATTGCCTTATTGTTTTCCATTTTCATCTTACAATAAGACGTAGAGGCTATAAGTAAGCTATTTAAACACTATTCTGACTGTAGCTGTCTTCTATATCTGCTGACTGCTATACCAAACAATGATTCAAATTTCCAAATTCGGTATTGTATATGTACGTGTCAATTCGATATCATAAATGCGAGACATTTTCAAAGGAAGATAATTTGAGAATATCTTAACTAAACTATGCTACCATCACCTATCATCATCATCATCATCATCATCGCTGTGTTAGTCGATATTGTTGTCGTCATCATCATCTTCGTCGTCGTCTTCGTCCAGCTCTTCATCATTATCATGATCGGGCTTTTAATTATGATTACAACCAACAGGAATTACGTCATTCCAATGTCTCCAACTGGAGACAAATGAATTTCAACCTATCTACTCGTTTATTTCTTTTCATTTGGTTTTTCTTGTTTGTCTTATTTTCCGTTTTCTCCTGTCGTTTACCTCAGTCACTGTTTTCAATACGTTATTACTATATCTCTTTCCGCGCTTTCATGACCCACCAACATGTATTCATTTTACAGTTTTATCAGAGCGTGAAACATCGACAATATATATTTAAGATTTCATAAAGTCAAATTAAGAAATAATTTAATTAAGTTTATTAAATGTAATTAATTAAATTATACTTTAATCCTTCGAATACATATCTTCTGTCTATCTTAATATCAATTTAGATTTCTTTCGAGGTGTTTAAGAAATAATTAGGATATTTTCAATATACAATACAAGGAGAGAATGTATTTAGGATGTGAAAAAATATTTGGCTTATACTATATTGATGCATTTTGCTGAAATTAATTTTTATAGCAGTTTAGAGAATATTTAGAATTTTTTGGTATAAATGTAAAGTAACGATTGAAATGCAAATATTATGGCAGGACTTGTGATCCAGTCGAAATTATTGAACGTCAGATATGAATTAGGTTATTTAATTCTGAGCCGCCGTGCTACGAGTTCAAATACAGCATGGAAATGGCTTTCAGAATAGGGGACTTAAGTCGATGAACGGAGAACGATAGATGTTATAAGTCCGCCCCTTTGGGATGAAAAATAAAGAAACATAGCTCTCCAGTGTACCTCACCCCTATTCAAATATCGAAATTCAAATCAGATTGAATGAAGCTTTATATTTCATATAAAATTCATATCACTCATACGCTAGGATCAATTGTATTCATTCTATATATTGTATTCGTCCTAAAAAAAAAACAAAGAACTTGTCAAAGGAAATTATTGTTCTGCTAAGTAAGGGCTGCGAGTTCACAAAGGACCAGACCCGTATTTTGTTCCGGCCTCTTACTTTCTAATTTATACCATATCTATAACGACTATGTCTTTTTTTTCATTTTTATCGGATTCGATAAAAATAAATACCTATAATTTATTGATTCGATTCAATCATATATGGCTTTCCCCTGTGTCATGTTATTATATTACAGTCCTATTCAATTGAGTGATCGGCCTTTGACACTGTACAATATATAATCGCGGTAGGCCGCCATCTTACCCGCCATTAAGTCAAAAAGACTATTTCACTATTTCTAAATGCATGCCGATTGTGTTCTGTTATAATTTGTGACCTTTGAAATAAATATATCTTACCATATCCTACATGAATTATACTTGTAATCAGTCAAGTGTTATCAGCAATATAGGGTGGAAAGTTTAACGATCTCTCTCTTTCTCCCCATTCTCTCTATATTACTCCCTTCCTCTATCTCCCTCTCTCCACTGTCCTCTGCATCTCTTCTCCTCCTCTCTCCTTCCCCTCTTTCCCCCCCTCTCTCTCTCTCTCTCTGTCTCTCTCTCCCTCTCTCAATATACCCTTAGATAGTCGTTTCATCTAAACCTGTTCCATCTCTTTTATATGATTGGCTATATCAGTTTATCGGTGTTTCGTCCCACCAGAGATTTATACTAACTTCAATTACAATTAATTATGAATTTAAAAAGAAACTCATCATTCAAGCCGTCTGTTTTGGAAAAGTTTCCTTCGAGAGCAAAGTAGATCTTTGTCTGTATAAACTATGATTGCTCGAAAAATGCACAACTTGCTCATAATTTCTTAAGCTTCATTGTGGTAAAATATCAGCAGTATTAGGCGGTTCATGCGAACGCATCCAACTTACATTGCATTGGCAATGTAGGGTGACGCAGTATCAAATATTTCTCCTTGAATGATAAACATTAAAACAAGGACGGCACAAGAGAAAGCTACATTAATAAAAACATGAAAACTAACACCGATTATTTATACATCTGAATTTATACCTAACAAACTATAATCTGCACACAGATAGTCAACAAAAATGCGTATTTGGCGAGAAAAAAAAGACGCTTGTGATAGATCGGTTTTCACTATCACATAAAGAAAGTGTTGTAGTATATTTGGAGTCGAAGTGCCCTAATCAATTTCATCTAAAAAAAGTAATCGATAAAAATATTCAACGGATATGTGTATGTATGTGTGTATGTGTGTGTGTATGTATATTATATATAATATATAGAGAGATATGTATGATATATATGTATGATATATATAGTGATATATATATATATATATATATATATATATATATATATATATATATATATATATATATATATATACAGGTTTCAGTGAATAAATTGTCTAAATTACGCAAAAATGAAAATAACACTGACATCTCATTTTTACAGATATATTTGCCAAAATTACATAAAGATATCTTGAAATACTAAAGAGTAAATTTATTTAATGAAATCGCCATTTACTTCAACCACGGCCTCCAGACGACTTCAAAATCTGCTGCATCTCTTCTGGACGGTCTCCTTGTTTAAGTTAGTGAATGCTGCCATAATCCTTGCCTTCAGTTCATCTTTGGTGTTACAAGGAGTTTTGTTGGTCTCTCGCTCAACTGTGCCCCACACAATAATAAAGGGGTTTGCAGTCTGAGGAGTTAATCGGCCAGATGTTTGGGGTGATGTGGTCGCAGAAATTGTCTGACAGCCTTGACTGTGTTCTCCTGCTTGAGTGGCTTGGTGCAGAGTCCTGTTGCCAGACATAGGGTCTTCCAGCAGCCACCCTCTTAACCCAAGGCAGCACTACCTCCTCGAGGTAATTAATGTAGGCCTCCGTGTTGAGTCTGAGGCCGTGTGGGAAGTTGAACGAAGGCAAGGATTATGGCAACATTCATCAACTTAAGCAAGGAGACCATCCAGAAGAGTTGCAGCAGATTCTGAAGTCGTCTGAAGGCCGTGGTTGAAGCCAATAGTGATTTTATTGAATAAACCTACTCTTTAGTATTTCAAGATATTTGTATGTAATTTTGGTAAATATATCTATTAAAATGAGATGTCAGTGTTATTTTCATTTTTGCGTAATTTAGACAACAGGATTCACCGCAACCTGTATATATATATATATATATATATATATATATATATATATATATATATATATATATATATATATATATAAACTAGATTACCCGTGACCCATCGGGTTACCGGAGAAGTCTGAGTTTCCCTCAACAGAGTTTTCTTTTTTTTTTGTTTTTCTTTTCCATGTTATTTCGCATGCTTTCAACGAATGTGATATCGAAATCACGCATATACGGCTCCTTTCTCCACAAAAGGAAAAATTTGGCTGCTAGTTTGTGTACGCCCTAATACCACGTAACAAGTATTTCGGATCCTTTATCAAAAATAGCTGTTACGTGGTGGAAGGGTATGCTAGAAATAGCAGCCAGATCTTTGGAGGTGAGATACGTTGAATGCATCCGAAAGAAACCTATGGAAAAAAAACTATTTCACACCGAGGTTACGAACGGGTCTTTTACGAAATATTTATTGTATTTTAAAGTCATTTTCACTTAAAACTACTTTTCCCATCTTAAACTGTCTAGAGGAAAGGTTAGAGTTTTTTTTCCCTTTCGGGGTGAAGTTATTTTCGGACTATTTTCCCATTATACACCGTTTTGGGTACTTATACCCTAAAACTCCGAATTGGTTCGATTTACGCGAAACTTGTTTTATTTCGTTCGTATTCACATTTCAGGGGAACTTTACTTTCAAACTACTTTCCCATTATGTGCCGGTTTGGTTGTGTAGCATTGCAAGCAAGCAAGCAAGATTGAACTTCACTTTTAATAATATATATATATATATATATATATATATATATATATATATATATATATATATATATATATATATATATATATATATATATATATATATATATATATAAACACATACATACATATTGAGATAAATAAATAGTAGACAGATATACCCCATATATCTAGTCTATACTGTCTACAGAAGGCTAGGGAAATCGGGCATTATTTAAGTGATAGGTGTATGGATAAATTAACATCAGTAAAGACCGAATGGAAGTATAACCAAATATGCGTACGGGCTAATCAACAAGACTTACAATAGATAGTTATTTTCTTAATTTAACACTTTGCTATAAACTAATGGTTAATGTGTGTTCAACCACTTGTACTTTCACACATCCCAGCTTCCATGTTGTTAGTCTATTTGACATTATACTACATATTTATGTGTGTGTGTGTACGTGTATTTATATGAATGTACTTATACGTATATACATGACCATGTATATAAGCATGTGTGTATAATTTCCTTCACAACCAACATGGTGCTTAGGTGCCTCACATGTAATTGAGATGATGATTTGATCATGTAAGGAGTTGGATTGTGGCAATTACAATTCGCCTGGGGTGGGTAGGAGGGGTGTATTCATTTGGCTGCGATTTGTATTTTAGTCAAAAATCTGGTAAACTCTACATCTAAGACAAGAAATATTTGTTCACTCGGTATTTGGATTGTTTTGTCGGCCGAGATGGCTTGCGTGAGAGTCCGTAGAAATTTGCTCCAGATTTGGATACCCGAGTGAATTAATCTATTTTCCAGTGTCTGGATGTTGAGATTTGGATTAGAGAGGCAGCACGCATGCTGACCCCTGTGAAACAGCGCTTTTTATATTGCTATAGCAACGTTGCTCTGAGGTTTTATGGGATATGAATTGAAAGAAGTTGAATACTGAGTAGTTGTATAAATAAATGAGTGTACCTGTACTCTGGCTTCTGTGAGATCTATTTTCATTGCAATCTCCTCTCGAGTATAAATATCGGGGTAATGTGTCTCTGCAAATGCCTTTTCCAATTCTTTAAGTTGTGCGCTAGTGAAAGTAGTTCGGATGCGACGTTGTTTTCTTTTTTCGGGATTTAAAGAGTTCTCATGACTGTGTTGATACATTTTGTAGGAAAGCCCTGCAAATATAAGAAATAAAGAGTTTTTATTACTATTTATGTATCAATGAGTGGAACATTATTTATACATGAACATATTTAACCATTTCTTATCAAATAGTCTACTTGTGTTAAAATTATAGAATATATATATGCTACACACACGCTCATGCATACACATATACGCCCACACACACACACACACACACACACACACACACACACACACACACACACACGAGCACACACACAAGCACAAACACACACACATACTTAAATAGAACGGAGAAGTGATGTGGGAGGAAGATGTTTATATCATTCGTTTACTGTTGTTCCATAATCTTGTTAGTTGTATTGATGTAATATCCATTATATAACTAACAAGATTATGAAACAGCTGTAGACAAATGGAATAAATAACTTTTGCCTTACCTTATTTCTCTTATCTGTCCTATTCACATACAATCCCTTAATTATCGTATCTCCTGGATTGCTAGAACTCAATCACGGTCACTCTTGTTAGCCATGCACTTGGCGAGGACTAAATGTGAGACCTGTTTGATTCCCTGAATCTCTTTTATTAATACACACACACACGAATAATTTTCATGAAGCATTGTCAAAGGTATATA
>NC_142944.1:25340960-25383460 GCF_046866305.1 Octopus bimaculoides | reverse complement strand
CATTAAATTCAAAGTATGAACGAGAGCAACCAGCATCCGTTAAATTTAAAGTATGAACGAGAGTAACAAACCGATTGCTCTTGTTCATAAATTTCTATAATTTTGAATTTTTATCACCTCTTATCTTGAACTAGACAAAGACAGACCTGCTGTCGAAATATCGTTCAACCAATAAAATATCTATTACAATCGAATCGTGCTCTTCGTCTTAATCATTATACTACTACTACTACTACTACTACTACTACTACTACTACTACTACTACTACTACTACTACTACTAATAATAATAATAATAATAATAATAATATATATATATATATATATATATATGTTGTTGTACTTGGGGATGGTCATATTGCCAGTTTAGCCAATAAAAACACACGCACTGTATATTTGGTGTTAATTTGCTTCAGCTTTATATATATATATTTACCTACATACGTAGTACAAACATACATACATACAGCCAATACACATATTGTTGTAAACACAAGGATAGATAAATGTGCACAAAATAACCACAGTCACATTCTACTTTCGTAAATTAATGTATTCATATTTTAATTTATGAGACGCAGTAATCATAATATTTGCTTGCACCATGTTGACCCGAATGTTTGATAATATAGATACCCATCCTGAAAACATATTCATCATTGTCATGGAAAAAGCCTGGGAGAAAAGTACTCAAAGCATAAGAATGAACCCTGTCAAAGAATGTTGAGACGTGTGTGTATTAAGCTGGGTGGCATGTTAGGTCTTGTATTTTGTCTCGATTATAATCTTTTACACCCCGCATTTGAATGCTTCGAAATAGAAAATTCAGCAATATCTTTCATTAGATCATGGTTTACTCGGGTGTCTACATGGATAGCAGGGTATAAATGCATTCTCTGGTGAAGGTTAAAAGAGTTTCATGAGCAGTATTAATGCTACTTGGTACCGCTTAATGGAGTGCTATTGTTGGAAAGTGCAAAATCATAATGATCTGGTGAGAAATAAGGGAAGAAATGTATGCACACCTCAGATTATATTCCATTATTTGCATCATAATCTAAAAATAATTATCTTCATTTTATTTTCAAATTTGAGCAAACGAGACTCTTGTGGTAAATAGATTAAGAATAGGTCAGGAATAATAGCATCTTAGGTAAAATAGTGTTCACTACTTTAGTTACATCAACTTATATTGACAGTTCAAATCATATCGAAGTCAACATAGCATTTTACTTTTCTGGAGAAGATAAAATGATGTACCAGTGAAGCGCTGGAATCGATTTTATGGACGACACACTCACAGTGTCAATATTAGAAATTATTATTTCGGCAATCATTAGGCCATCAGAAGAAATTCCTGGGAATATTTCTACCGGCTCTTTACATTCTCATTTGAAATTTCAATTTTGTTTGCCTCTCTCCCAGAGTACAGTCACTTTACCTTTATCTGATTTTTATGGCGTGTATCTAAACACACTTGTCTGTTTTTTAAAATGTTGGTAAATTTTAAATTGTATTAAAGTTTTCACTGTGTCATGCTTGTTGGCTTAGCTTGGGTAGTAGAAGAGACAATGCTTGCTCCCAGCGTTCATATATTTTGCAATTACTTAATGTGTTCTGCTTCATTAGAAAGTTTTGAATTCTAGTTCAAAGACTTTGATCTTATGTCGCAATCAAAAACCCTTCAGCCTAAGCTTTTTCCGCAGTTCAGATTTTCCAATAATCAAGATTTTTATTGCAATCATTCTGTACACTTTAAGCTTAATTTTAAATCATTTCATCGTTTCTTTTATTGATACTTAGTCCTCCAAACACTAATCTCCCATTTTTGTGGTTCTGCAGCAGTTATTTTTTGATAGTCCAATAAGTTCCTTATCTCCCAGTATTTATGAAAAAATAATCCCTTAAATCAGATTCTGGATGTGGAATTGTATATGAAGTTATTATTTTTCTTTATTTCTCTCTTTTTTTCTCTTCACATTTAGTATCTAGTTGAAAATATTATAAATATATACTATTACTTGAAAAACAGGTGTATCGATAAATTTTCCTTTCTTTTTGTGGCATTTAACTCTGATTTGAGCTTTAATTTTATGTATTCTTTCTTATCTTTCACTTTCATTTTTGTGCGTCTGTCGTGTTAATTGAACCCTATGTATTTCCTTTATTTTCTTTTCTCTTTTCTCTAAATTGATAATGATGTTCACAATTCTGCTCTACACAACATCACCTTGGCACATTTCATTTTTATCATCTGAATTCCTTTATAACTTACTTCATGTAAAGCCTAAAACAATGTTTTTAGTTATCATCTGTGGTTCATATACAAACATTGTCGATCGTCTCGCCGTAATGGTTTAACATATTGGCTAAAGATGTTAATTACAAACAGAATTTCCTCTTGAAACAGAAACGCCGCTGGTAATTTATAATCCCTCTTTTGTATATATTTGCAGAATTGTTCACTGTTTATACATTGTAAAATTCTTGTATCTATTTGTTATCAGATACGTTTTACTGATGACTAAAATCTTCAAGTACTGCGTGTGGGAGAAGTTATCAAAAGTCTGGTAGGTAATTGAAATCATTCTTATAAATGTCATGTCTGCTTAAATTTTGAGATTCCTAAATTAGTAGATCCAAAGGAGTATCTTACTTTCATCTGTAATTACTATGATTGGTACTTGTATTCTTTCGTTTATCCTGATGATATAGTTATTCGTGTCTGCTTTATTAATCTGCAATGGTTTGGTATGGATATCCTAACTGCTATTTCATCAATGAGTTTTATCTTTAGAAGTGTCTCACTTTAGTCTATAGGAAGATTTTCTCTTGATTCAAATTCTTTAATCATTATCACCTTTCGATTGTCATGCACTGGATTCTCTCTTTGAATCTATTCGTAAATGTTTATATTAACTTTTATGTAGTGCTCTAGTTACATTTTCGTTAGCATTCTGTCGGTGTTTTAGACGAGTTTTGTTATTTAAATTGTTTGTTGTTGCGCACTTGTTAGGGTCATGTTCGTGGTTTACGAATTGCGTGAATCGATCTGCTTGACCACACGTCTTTTTTCAGCTACGTGTACATACACACGCACATATATAATACATACATACATGAAAGCATGCATACATATATATATATTTATACATACATTTTGTATGTGTATGTATGTGTGCGTATATTCCTTATGCAATCGAAAACTGCATTGCCGATTTTGACGTATGGGGTATCAAAAGATTCAGTAATCTTTCGACTACTAAATAAACTTTATTTTTCATTTACATATTTTCTATGTTATTTCAACAACCAGCTGTAGTTATTTGAAAGGCACTGCTCTACAATGATCAGGCTTCATTAGAAAGTGAAAACAGTTTCACACTTTCAAATTGAACCAAAATTACGAAGTGTTGCATTACGTGAGTGACAATGTGTGAATAATGAAAGTAATGTTTCTCCGAATTAGTCACATCTGTACTATAATAAAGAAAGTTGCTTATCATCTGTCTATATATATCAAGGCTACCAAATAAACTATGTTTTTGGCACCACACCTTTTTACTACTAAACTGACCTCAGAAACGAGGTTGGGTCGCACAAATTTGAGGTTATTTCGGGCAATACTTCGATTTTCTTCAAATGTTTCACTTTCGTCCCGAATGCGTAGAATTCTACTCTATTTATGAAAATGTACACATGAATATTGTATTAAAATAAGCGACAACCAAAAATCCATTAAAAGGCATCCATTTCTCAGTGTTATGGGGAAATACAGTTACACACACACACACACACACACACACACACACACACACACACACACACACACACACACACACACACACACACTCTCTCTCTCTCTCTCTCTTACATACATACAAAAAAGATATATGCATATGTATTTATGTAGTGTATATGAAAAATAACGTGTGTGTATGTGTGTGTGTGAGTGATAGAGAGAGAATGCCATTTACACATACATGCAAAAGATACATACATGACAACACACACTTTCACTCACTCACTTTCTCTCAATTACACGCACACACACGTCCATTTCATATACACCTGCATACATCTTTCACTTTCTCTATTTCTCTATCTCATGCTACCTTTTCACTCTCTTTCACTCTCTTTCAATTTCTGGACTCTTCAAGCAGGAAAAAAAAAATTCGGAAGTTAATGAAGAATGATATGACCCCCATATGATCAACCATGTGAGCGCATTGACAACTTTGCTGTTTCAAACGAAAGAATGCCACAGAACAACTTCCTTTGGCGCACACACACACACACACACACACACACACACACACACACACACACACACACACGGTAAAACTTTCTGTACGAATTATGTTATTTCTTGCTGCGTGCAAGAATCTAAGTGAAATAACTTTTTTTCTATTCTGTAATTCGATATAAACTTAAAAGGAAGTTTTCTTAGAAATTCTGTCCTTTACTTGTTGTTTCTAGCATATCTGAAGTGACATTTGCGCCCCACTTCACTTATTTTTCCCTAAATTTCTTCCAATCCCTATGTTTTCGATACAGGAGATTAGGATTTCGCCCAGAAAACACGTCCTCAATATTTTAACTTTCTCCCTCCCGACTCCAATTTCTTCATTTTTCAAAACTTTTTTCCTACTGTTTTTCTAAGTAATCCACGGAGATTAAAAAACAGAGAGTACGAATTTTTAAGAATTTTCTTTTTTTTCTTAAAGAAACACTAGAACTTCTTTTCCAAACATCCACCTATCACCTCACCACTTTCAAAAAGCTACAAACTCCCAATGTTTCACTTTCAGCTTTTAGAAAGCGGAAAGGGTTCTTCAGAAATGGTTCTTTCTAGCATGTCGGGTTTTCTGGTGGTGGTCTGGTATTTTTACGTTTGCTGTCTCAGTGCAATCCCACGCATGTGTGAAACATCAGACGAAAGTGAAACATTGGAAACTTTTAGTTTTTTTGAACGCGGGTAGGTGATAGGTAGGCGACGTGGAGAAAGAGGGATTGAGTGTTTCTTTAAGCAAAGTTGAACCTTAAAAAAGAATATAATTCCCAGATTCGTAATCTGTCTATTTTATTACATGGTTAAAAAAAAAATATTCGAAAAAACGATACAAATTAAGAAAACGTAATTTCTGAGCAAAATCGCATTAACCCCTTTTATACGATGAAACAATGCATAGTTGTTATTCTTAAAAAAAAAAAGAAAGTACTTTCATGAAAACCTATGCAAATTAGATCCCGTTAACTTTCAAACGTCCATTACACCAGTAATCCAGTTCACTATATATATCAGCTGTGCCGATTCCACCCATAAGAAAGGAACAAATAATGCAGTGTGATTGTAAGTCATAACAAGCGGGAAACGCCGAGATGTATTGCTAGTGTATGTGTATGTGATATATATATATATATATATATATATATATATATATATATATATATATATATATATATAATACAAATGATATATGAGCATATGCATGTATACATACATATATGTACATACCTACATCTACATGTATATATAGATGCATATCCGGGTACAGGACGTCAGAAAAGGAACGGGAACATGAACAAAGCAAAAAAAAAACGAACTTTTTTACGGACAACAGAATGAACACATAGGAAAACAGACAAGCCACTTATGGAACTTTTCCTTCATCAGCTGCCTCTATTTTATACTTGGCGTTTCGAAGATGAGGCAGAACGCGCTCTTAGAATAGCTATGTATTGTGAGAATATGGTTGCCTGTATTTTTTATCTTTTTCTTTTTTCTTTTTCTACCTATTAGAGTAACTTCCCTGTTACTCAACGGTTTTTCATAGCGTCTGTTGCCATTAATAGCCGAAGAGAATATATCGTTGCTCTTCACTCCGACATTCGAAACTCCGAGTACTATACTGACAACCTTTTACTGTTTGTTCCAAATTATAACATATATAAATAATCCTCCATTTATCTAATATTGAGGTCTCTTTTTTTGTTGTTGTCACTTTTCATTATTGACTGACTACATAATGGCGTCCGACATCCAATGCTTCGGACTTACCGCAGCTGATATACATCAAATTTTGTCCATCATTGTGGACAACACCTACTTATCTTTCTAGGACCACGTATACAAACAGACAATAGATCTCCCCATGGGATCCAGTCTCTCGGACCTACTCGCCATCACTTATATGAACCATGTGGAACGTCGAGCACTCAACATCTGCCGCTCATGTGCCTTCTTCACCAGGTACGTAGATGATATCCTCATACTCACATCCTCCCGTGAAGAGGTTGAGAGAATATTCACGACGTTGAATAACATGGGCATGAACATAAAGTTCACTAAAGAACATCCCGACATCACTGGATCACTATCACTACTTGACTTCAAACTGAATATAACGGAAGAAAGGGAGATCCACACCGAGTTCTACAGGAAAGCAGCCACTAGAGATATGTTTGTCCGGTACAATTCAGCACTTCCACTCGGTGCCAAAATTGGATGAACTTGTTCGCATCCAAGGCAAGTGCAGCAGAACGAAAGACAAGGTGACCCACACTACACGTTTCCTAGATATATTGAAAACCAACGGATATCCTAAATTTATTGTAAATCGGCTTAAGTACCTAAGGCGACCAACACGCCGAACACATAGAAAAACGAGCAACACATGCTTCCTTAAAATATCCCATTTTAGCGAGAGGATAACTACAGCCAATCGAAAAGCCATAAGAGGAGAAGGGCTAGACATACACCTAGCCAACTCCGGCCCCTCTCTGAGAGGACACCTCGCAAAGAAACGAAGAAAGGACAACAATCAATGCGCACTAACAAACTGTGACACAGATTTATGCCAACGGGTAAATATTGTGTATAGAATACAATGTAACATATGCAACAAGTTCTATGTGGGTAGCACAACAAGACAGTTACACGTTGCATCAAAGAACATCTGAACACGAGAGCCTCCTCCTTCAGAAAACATCTAGACAGATGCCAGAACACTGTCAAAAGCATAACAGTCACAATTGCGGCCAATGAAAGAAATTTGGGTAATTTAAGAATTAAAGAAGCTTTACTCATACACAGACTAGGACCCCAAATTAACAATAGGATGGAAGTTGGTAATCAATATATTATTTAGCTACATCTGGATAGGGGTAGGTTCATTTTTGATAGTATGCTCATCTATAGTTTATAACAAAAAGAAAGAGAGAAAAAAAGGGTAAAAAAAAGGAAGCTGCACGTATAATACATAACTTAGAAGCAGTGCTACGGATGTACCAGCAAACACGAGACTGAGACATGGCCAACCTCACTCACTTCTCATGAAGAAATCCGGAAAGAGCTTTGTGAGATCACTGCTGAGATGCTTAAAAAAAAAAAAAAAGAAAGAAAGAAAAAAGAAAGGGCGTTGGAAAACCAATTATAGCCGCGACTCCATGTAAAACTGAAGAAGGAATTTTATTCTGAAATATTATCAGACAATGGATAACTAAATTACAACAGGTATAGAGCCCATTGTTGGTATTATAGTGCATTGTTGTACCATTCAAAACTTTTTATTCTTTATTATTATTATTATTATTATTATTATTATTATTATTATTATTATTATTATTATTATTATTATTATTATTATTATTATAATAATAATAATTATTATTATTATTATTATTGTTGTTGTTGTAGTTGTTATTATTATTATTAATATTATATATATGCAAGCACACACAGACACATATATAAGCATGTATCTAACTACACATATGTACACATACACACACACACACACACACACACACACACACACATATATATATATATATATATACTTAATTGAAAAGCAGCAGAAATATCACAAAAACTGTTACTCAGAGTTTCATGTTGCCGTTCGTCTGACAGCTGCTTTTCAAACAAAGCATCTGGTATTCAAATATTATTTTTTACACCTTGTTTCGCATTTAAGTGCATACTCCGGTACACACACACACACACACACACACACACACACACACACACACACACACACACACACACACATATATATATATATATATATATATATATATATATATATACATATTATATATGTGTGTGTGTGCGTGTGTGCATGTATGTGTGTAAAGAGGTGAAACTTTCTGATTCTTACTATTTATTTTCCTAATTGTTGTTGTAGCAGACATTAATCTAGTGCAATTATTTGTTAGAAGACCTTGGAACAGCTACCAATATTTTATCAATTATAGGACCTATATTTCTTTAAGCCAACATTTGAAAAAATATAAGAAGTAAACTTAGGTTGGAACGAAACGTAGCCGAAGATATTGGAAACATATAGTGATATTAGTGACGATGTTTAAAGATGTTTTTAAAAATGGCCATGTAGAGAAAGAGGAAGTGAGAGTGAGAGAAATATATACAGAGAAGAGAAAAGAAAACATTAAAGAGAAAGAGAGAAAGAGGGAGAGGGAGAGAGGGAGAGTGAGGAGAAAGTAAGAGAGAGGCGAGAAGCAAGCTTGAAATGGGTTGATAAAATCGAAATAGTGAAAAAAAAAATAGAAAATAAACAAAATCATTAAAACCGGCAAAAAAAAAAATTGAAAAAGTATAAAGAATAAAAGAGAGAAAGAAACGGTAACAAATTCTCTTAAACATGTATGTGCAAAAATTCTTGTATCTACGATGACGTGACAACTATATTTTTGGCGACAGATCAAAATCGAGTAAAGCTAGCTCAGACATACACTAGCTTTTTCTCAATGATACGGTGTTAAGATAAAGATTTTGCCGTTAGCTGTCCAAATCCCAACTGAACTTTAGATATTCATAGAACATTCATGTTATTTCTTCATATAACTGCTTCCTGTCTGATTTTTCATCCATTCTTTGCTTCTTTTTCTTTCATATCTGATACAATTCTAAAAAATTTTGCCAGAACAGATATGTGTGTGTGTGTGTGTGTGTGTGTGTGAGTGTGTATTCATTATGTCTGTATATATATGTATCCGTTATTTACATACCCACACAGGCACATATGTGTGTATATGCACGTGTATGTACATTTTTTTTGATTTGTGCTTATTTTATTTTCGGATTATATAGGTCTATCTTCGAGGGAAATGATGCAGAAGGGTGAAACCGTGAAATCTAAACTCCTATGGTTTTGAAATTTGACCCTGCGTAAAACAATACTCTTGATTAACAAATATAAGGCAATTATGTGTGTATGAAAGTGTGCTGTGCATGTGAATGTGAATAAGTATGCTCCACTTGTACTATGAATTTAAATCGCATAAGATGTCCACATATTTTGCACAATAACCTGATTTAATACCTTTATAACTCAGTGTGTGTATGTGTGTGTGTGTGCTTACTTGAATGAAGGTATTTAAGCATGTGTTCGTATGAACCATTTGATGTCTATGTTCCCTTCACCAGATAGAGAGAGAGAGAGAGGGAGAGAGAGAGAGGGAGAGAGAGAGAGGGAGAGAGAGAGAGAGGGAGACAGAGAGAGAAAGAGAGAAGGGAGAGAGAAAGAGAGTGAGGGAGAGAGAGAAATAGAGAGAGAAATAGAGAGAGAGAGAGAATGAATTACGTGTCACAAAACCATTATTGCATCATTCACTCTCCTATAATGATGAACAGCTCGATACTACAATCCACACGGACATTAGAAACTTAAGATTCAAATGATTCAAATGCTAAATTGCAAGTGAGCTTCTAGCATTCCGATTGTAGCTTATCTCCTGATGAAAGCACGACTTTAATATATCTACTTCCATATCTGTAACAACGTTGTTGCAATACACATAGACAACTTAGCATTCAAGGAAAGACTACTCGATTGATTAGCATAGTGAACTCTGCTCGTTGGTCTTTGTGCCACCTCAGAAAGTCACTGCCAGCGCACTCTTCTTTCTCTCTCAATTGCCACCCATGGTGTGCACAAATCTTCAGACTATCGAGATACTCTTGTAAATGTTTTATCTTCCGTCATCGATTAGCAAATATTCGTGGAAAACGTTAATCGAATCAGACTCAATCGGCACTTCCACTACTTCAAACCAATAAGAAAAGTACATATTTGGTATTTCAGACAGTTTCACGCCAAAACTATATACATGATATACAAACACATACCTATATGTATATACATACATACATACATACATATATATATATATATATATATATATATATATATATATATATATATATATATATATATATATGCATACATAAATGGGTATACACATATACCTATATAGATACACACTCTCACATTTTCTGTTAGGTATACTTAGAAATTTACAATCGTCATTCTGGCTATTTGTTACATTTTCAGTCCATCCATCCATCCATCAATCCATCCATACACACATACATGCACATGACATACATATACATATATCGCGAAATCGGCCGATACACAGTTAAGTTTATTTAAAAGAAAGTTGGTCGTCTTCTGTTGGTTGTTTTTCCTCGCATTAGGTACTAAATGTGATTATTTTGAGAAGTCCACTGTGTGGCGTTATTATTTTCTGTAATAATGCCCTTTATATAAATATAAACGAATAATTATATTCTTGGGAATAGAAATTTCCCTTATGAATTTTTTTACACACTGGCTTCTTGATAAAATTCTTGTAAAAGAGTTTTATCCCTTTTTGAATTTATATATATATATATACATATAAATAAATATATATGTATATATATATAGTGAGAATTTACAACAACAAAAAAAGACGATGACTGGTGTTTAAACAAGAAACAGATGTATCAGTTTAACGCTCAGGAAGTGAGAAAGTCTTTTACGTTTCGACAGAAAGGAACACAGAAATAAACAGGGAGTGAAAATAAAAAAATGGTTTAGTGGCTAGCGATCTATCATGGTGAATGCCGGACAGAGGGGCCACGCAAGAGAGCTAGGAAGAAGGGGAGATAATAAAGTAGTCGTGATAATAAAGTATTGGATAATAAAGTAGTGATGAACCCAAAACGAAGGTGCGCGTGCGTATATATGTGAAAGTGTGTATGTGCGTGTGGAAGGGGGCTGATGGCATTGATGTGTGCGTATGTGCATGTATAAATGTGGGGATGATGTTGTACGGGCTGGGAAGTGGTCAGTGCTAGTATGTGTGCTGGTGTGGATGCTGGGAAGTGGTCAGTGCAAGTGTGCGCGGGGTGATAAGATGTGGTGTGGTGGTGTGTGGTGTGGTGGTGTGTGGTGTGGTGGTGTGTAGTGTGGTAGTGTGTGGTGTGGTGGTGTGTGGTGTGGTGGTATGTGGTGTGGTGGTGTGCATCCTTTTTATTCAATGGGAAATAGGTTATTCTCTTCCATAAACGTATATGTTTTCTCCACTAGAATAGATGTCAAAATCTTATAGGTAGTAGACAAACATGTTATAGGCCGGTAGATTTTGGGGTCTTTGGTTTCGTTATTTTTTGGGGTCTTTGGTTGAATTGTAGGAATAACGTTTGTTTGTGGTGAATACAACGTTGTTATTTCTGCCATTAGTTCCTGCGAAACTGGTAAATTCAAATATAAACATCTCCAAAAAATTTGTTGACAAAACAAAATGATTGTTCCTGATGTGATGAATAAACAGTCTGCGGTGTGGATTGTATGTTAGAAATTCCGTGTGAGAAAAAATGTGTGGTTGTATTGAAATTTATGGAAAATTTTCCGTTACGATTTTCAACTCGGTATCAATGAGTTTATCACATAACATTTGTCCTGAAAGTAAAAACGACTTCTCATATTTCAAAGCAAATCTTATCAACCAAAATGTTCTTTTGCCCACTGGCTCAGGGGAGTGGGAAATCAGCTTTTTCAACTTCTTTTCTTTTTTTGTCTTCAGGGCTGAAATTTCCTTTTTCAAAGTTCATCAAACAGTTACGCAAAAAAGAAATTAAAAAGTTATATTATATATCCGTCATCATTATTATTATTGTCATTATCATTGTTATTATTATTATTATTATTATTATTATTATTATTATTATTATTCAAGTCACTGCCTGGAATCAAACTCGGAATCTTGGGATTAGTAGCCTGCGCTCTTAACCACTACGCCATATGCCTGATGAAGGCTGAAGGATATATCAGCCGAAATGCTGTGTTATCAACAAACAAAATGAGGACAAATATCCGTCAAATGTGAATAATGTAAATAATGTAAATAATGTACATAATTCCTCATCTCTTAAATATAAAACTGTATAATACTAAGCTGTGACTTCCGAAAGACCTTCGAGGGTTATAATTTCTTATCTCTCTTTCATCATCGTCATCATCATCATCGACGACATCGTCATCCTCATCATCCCTTTCACCTTCTTTTCTCATTCCTCCACCTCCATCATCATAATCATCATCCACCTTCTTCTTCTTCTTCTTCTTCTTCTTCTTCTTCTTCTTCTTCTTCTTCTTCTTCTTCTTCTTCTTCTTCTTCTTCTTCTTCTTTCACTTTTACTACTGTTGTTTTTACTTGCTGCTACTGGACTTGTGTCTAAATTAGAAACCATTATATATCTTTTCTCACTTCTGGAGTTGTCGGACTGTTGCTATGGAGCTGTCGAGCTGGACTTGTCGAACTGTTGTGTAGAATGGATCCAACTACCAGACTCTGTCAGGATGGCTGACCCACCACCTTCTTTTGACTGAGAAGGCGAGCAGTCTTCGTCTACTTTACGTGGTGGACGATACTGAAACGACTAAAGTTACACTTTTCCTTCGCTCAAGTCATCACCGGTACTTTTTAAGTTCCTTTTGAAAAGGTGAAAGTTGTGAGGTAGGTACTGCCTCCTCAACCTCAGTGAATTTTGGTGAGGATGGTTCACGAGGTAGACGTACGTTAAGCATTCCCATGCAAGATTTATGGAAAGGATGGCATGCCCTTGACGCCCAGGGTGATCCAGGAGCTCTGTGTGGTGTTCCTTCATATTAGGTAATTTTGTTGTAACTTTGTAGTAATTGTTTTATTGTTTTTGTATTGTTCTAAATTCTTTTGCGGCTTTATGGGTAACAAAGGCAATATAATTATTATTGTGGAGTTTGCTGTTGTGGTACTGGCAGTGGTATCAGTAACACGTCGTTCGAGTTGCTCGTATACTTTTTTCATCTGTCACATATTTAAAAATTAAGTGTTTCCTCGCTCCCTTGCAGTTCACTTTTACTGGAAAATTTTTCAAATTGTGTTTTGCAAAGCATATATATTTTTACATGCATAACATCTGCTTACACATCAAGCATATTGAAGGGAGAGGAAGCAGGCGACTCGCAAAGACAGGTCCAGCATGTGTCAAGACTGCCCGTGGAAGAGGAGAGAATATCTTTCAAGCGTTGAATGTTCAAAGTTTAAATAATTGCATAACAAAAACAACAACCTTTATATCTTTTGATAGGGTTGTCCATCAAAACATGGCTGCTTATTTTAGTACACCTTTAGAGGTACAACTACATTTGCTCGATGATCAGAATGAATAGCCACGTAGCGGAACTGTTTATGCATCATGCTTTCCGTCCATCAACGATGCTCTTCTCGTTCCTTCTGTGTACTATAGCGGAGGTTGGAGGCTTCAAGGGGCATTCCACATGAACTAGGATGTTCGAGAGTGGACAATGGCATTGTAATATTGTCGGACGCTAAACGCATCGGAGATGATTGGCACTGCACTGGTAGAGTACGAGGTGGTGACAGGAACAAAAGTTTACCAGGAAAAGTCAGTGGTCTTCTAGCTCGGTAATTAGAGAAGCCACATGACAGCATCGTAGACGCTTGACGGACGAGCCATTTAAATTGCTTGGGATCTTAGGTTGGTCCCAACAGCCAAGCGGGAGAAGAATTAGAACTATTTGATTAGCATCATGGCCTGTCTCACACAGAAATGCACCAGGAGGAATGTACTTTTGAAAGATCAGACAGAGGTAACAAATGCTTACATCGCCTCCATTATCTATTACCACCTGATCTTTCTGCCTTGCCCTATATCACGTCTTACCGGACCGGAGCGTCTGGCTTTTTTGCTTTCATAGGACAGGTGCTCCACTTGCTGTTTAAACCTACTGAGTGAATAACTAGGCATGTCGGGGCATATAATGCACAAACATGTACTAAGACCGATATTTTCATCGTTTCTTTGACAGTGAGCAAATATTGTACCCCCTTGTTAGACTCTCTTTTCTACACGTCTTTTCTTTTGACAGGGCTTGATCCAGGGATTAAGCGCAAACTGTGGGAGGGTGCCAGTTACTTAGAGAGTTGCCAGGCACTCACAGCCCTCTCCTAGTCGGGCAATGTGGTCAGTGTAAGCTCCACTTTTGTTTTCTGTATAGGGTTAGTGGCACGCAAAAATGACAACGTTGATGTTGCGATGAATGAATTGGATCATCTGTTCAGGCGAAGGTTCATGGATTGATTTCCAGAAAATACTGGGCTGACAGTGCTACTGGTTTGAGATGAACTCTGCATACATAGTAGTGCTGTCAGCTGGTCCTGCCCATGATGCGCACTCTTCTACACGCACACGTTCAATGCCCCTGCATTGCTATTTCTGACGTTATGTTGAATATCTTCTTTTACGTGTAGGAGGAATCTGGATTCCAGCCGGTTCCATTGTGAAGTTTGGTTCTCCATCTTCCTTTGGACCGGAAAGATAGGCACTCAGTCTGGTAGCCTTTGGTGACATAGGCTGTAAGGTGAAAGAGCTTGAAACAGAGATCTTTCTTTTAGCTACAACTCTCATCACCTTTTCAAATGAGTTATTCATATTTATGAGTAGCCAGTTTTGTTTTCTGATAACTTTACTTTGGTCCATGTCTATAGATATGTGTATATCTAGATTTTAATAAATATATCTAAAGATTTTAGTAAATACTGTGTTTGTATATGACATGCGTAAACAATAATTTTGTGGATGGAAAAATACGGATCAGTGGAATCAGTTTCAGTCCTTTTAGTATTGGAATATTATCAGCAAGTGACAATCCGCTTTAACAGTTCAGGGAAACATTGTGCTTAATATGCCCATTCTTAACTGCTTTAGAGAGTCAGATAAAGTATTTAACGAATTCGTGGCAGCTACTTCGAATATATATTGTTGGTCACTTTAACACTATTCTGTTATGTTGCTACAATTTACTGAAGAATAAATTTATAGATTTTTTTTTATGTATATTGAACAGATGTAAACAATTTGTCATGTTATACAATATCTTCGTAGACAGAAAAATAGGAATCTCCCGGGCCGTTTTCAGCCGAACAAGTACACGCTAATTTATGCAAATCAGCTCAGCCGATTATATGATGCTCTTATTAATAGTGATTTTATAAACCAGGGTTTTGTCGTCGGTTAAAACGAAAATCTTGGCTCTAAAGAGACCCCAATGGAATGATCGAAATCGATTCGACTGATCTTTTTTGGAATATCTAAATCTGGGTTAAGCTTGTTCTTTTTCTTTTACTTTGCATAGAGAAAGGCAAAACTTATAACGCCTCTGTTGGGCAGCTCATATAAAAACTTGCTTATCTAGTAAACACCTTAATATATAGATACACTGGAGAACTCCCCGACCTGAAATGCTGCCCGCCCCCACCAAAAACAAAGAAAAGAAAAAATTCTATACGCATCATGTAAAATATAACAAACAATATATAAGGAATAAAATGTGCCGCTTTGGATATATGTATTAAAACAGATATAAATATATCAGCATCATCAGTATAAAAGCAACTTCAAAATGCCACACTAGAGAAGTTTCTATCAAGATTTTAGTAGAAACGTCAGTACATTACGTATCTGGAATCTGTAAACACGCATTAACAATTCCATGACAAACTCAACTGGCACATAATAAATCCGAGATTTAATTATTTTCGACCTTAAACACTTGATATGCAGGTAAATTCCAGAATTTCAAAGTGATGTTAATGTTGTTTACAGTAAAATTTTAATTCCCGTTCATTTTAAAGGATTGCAAATATTGAGTATATATATATATATATATATATATATATAAACATACATATACATACATACATATATACATATATAGATACATATATACATATATATACACACACACACCCACACCCACACACATATATATATATATATATATATATATATATGTATATATATATATATATATATATATATATATATATATATATATATGTATATATATATATATATGTATATATATATATATGTATATATATATATATATATATATATATATATATATATATATATATATATATATATATATATATATATATATATATATATATATATATGGATGTATGTATGTATGTTGGTTAGCGTGTTGCACTCAAGATTGCAAGATCGTTATTTCACTTTTCAGACCGGGCGTTGCACTGTGTTCCTGAGCATAGTACTTCATTTCACGTTGTTCTGCGACCATTTCGTCATCTGATATGTGGCGCGCCCGGCGCCCCTGTACAAGTAATATCGATTTGATGAAAAGAGTAAGCTTATGTGAACACAGATATTTCGCTGCTACAAACAAATCATATATATATATATATATGTCGTACGCTGAAGAAGGGAAATAACCCTGAAACTCGAGTAGAAAAAATCTTTATTAAATTATGCTTCCAGTTCAGCATTCTGGCTTTTTTTCATTTTCCTATATATATATATATATACATAAACATACATACATGCACGCAAATATATGTATATACATATGTGTGTGTGTTTCCCTGAGTTTGTATCGTAAAGAAGTTTCCAGTAGCTTCCAAAACATTCCTGTATATGGGCATAGATTTTATATATATATATATATTTACATACAAGCATTTCGGAAGTTACTTAAGTCATAACTTGAGTATTTCTTCGCAGTTCTTTGTTTCCGGCAATTTGTACATAAACTGTACATGTGTGAACACAAAAGAAAATTTTAAGCAACGAACAAAAGAATGAAATAGAATGTTGTTGTTATTATTATTATTATTATTATTATTATTATTATTATTATTATTATTATTATTATCATCATCATCATCATCATCATCATCATCATCATCATCATTATCATCACCACCATCATAATTATTATCATCATCGTCATCGTCATTATTGTTATACAGTTTTATTATTCTATTATGCTTCATGTAAAATTCGATGGACAATTATAAATATATTTTTTAAGTTAACAAACATCTCATTTCTATCAATCATTTAAGTGTTGGGAAAAGATATTATAAAGACTTAAATCTCTACTCTATCAGTTTCTGTTGTCGTCGTTGCAATGGTGAAAAGAGATAATTTTATATAATTTTGTATATTTTTCTTTTAGCATATATATATATATATATATATACATATATATATATATATATATGTATATATATACACGCGTTCATGTACACAACATTTTCAGTTTGAGAATAATGTTTCGAAACGTAACGTTTAAGTAAATATTCTTCATTTCAGTTGTATGTACTTTGATTCCAATTCTTCAGTTGCTTCTGTGCACATGTATAAGAAACAACGTAACCAATCTTAACAATTTCACAATCACATAATGATACAGAATACAGAGGCACAGATACAAAGACGCACATGCAACGTCTCTCTCTCTCTATCTCTCTCTATCTCTCTCTCTCTCTCACTATTTCTCATCTATCTATCTATCTATCTATCTATCTATCTATCTATCTATCTATCTATCTATCTATCTGTTACACATGCTGACATAAGCATATGTATATGGGCATTTACGACGACGATGAGAGAGTGAATCCAGTGTAGAAGATAGATAAGGGCCAATAACATCACAAATACAGCTTTGTATGCAGTCCAACAGTGTTAAACAATCTGCTCCCAAACGTAACAACAGTAGTCAATGCAGGGACGAATATAACTTATAAAGTTATAAACTTATAAGGGACTTATAAAGATAAATAATAGTCTCAGGGGTTAAATAACTCCTCGAACGAAGGCGTGAGCCTATCTTCATTACAGCCGATTTAGCAATAGATTCATTGTAAGTCCTCCAATAAAAATCATTACAGAAAGTCACTCCTAGGAGACAGAGAGAACGACTCTCAATTAAGTCAATACCATCCGTCGATACCGATGGCAAGAAAGGATGTCTGAAGCGATTAATTGAAAGAAGTTTAGTTTTTGATGGACTGAACGTTACAAGTCATTTCCTACCACACTCAACAATAGATCGAAGATCATTCCCAAGGTTAACAGTGATCTCAACCTTATCAGACAAGTCGTCAGATTTGTCCAAACAAGAGTACAAAGTAGAGTTATCAGCATAGATTACTAGCTGACAGATGATATGATCAGGCAGATCATTGAAAAAAAGAAGAGAGTTGGGCCCAGGACAAATCCTTAAGGAACCCCAGCATTAATAGGATAACTAAACGAAGATTGACCATCAAGAACAACCTTGATCCTACGGTCATAAACGAAAGAAGAGATGATGTTCAGCATGAAACCTGACACCAAATGACTGGAGCGTCCACAGAAGTCCAGCATACCAAATCCTATCAAATGCCTTAGAGATATCAAGAGCAACTGCCCTAGCTTGACCAAATACATTCAAGGCACGATAAATACGCTTGGATATAACAGTGAGAAGAAGATCAGCAATAGACCGTCCGGCACGGAAACCATATTGAGAGTCGGAGAATAAACGATTTGAGTCAAGATATTTTAAAGAGAGTCAGTAATCAAAGACTCAAAAACCTTACTGATGATTGGTAGTAGACTAATTGGTCTATAATTACGAGGATTAGATCGATCACCACAGTTCTTAAAGACAGGACAACAGTTGGGAATTTCCATAAAACAAGATTCTGAGATACTCTTTTGGAAGAGCCTAGATAAGACAGAAGACAACTCAAGAGAGCACTTCTGAAAAACAATGACTGAAATACCATCAGGTCCAGTTGCTTTACATAGATCCAACCGTGCCACAATGGCCTTCCTTAGAAGTCATATGACAACTATATAACAGCTTATCAGTTTTGAGAAAAACATTAGGAAGTGGAATACCAGAGTCATCGAGAATAGAGTGAAAACAGTTGAGCAAAGAGTTCTGTTTTATCATTAGATGTTGTTATGACCTCAGGTCCGTTGAATAAAGGAGGAATAGAAGACTTATTGTTACCTCTATTGTTACCTCTAACTTAAATGTTCTTTATTTGTGTTACTACTTATTCTACAGAATTATTATCTTGGGTGATGGGGAATCTATGTTTCTGTACCTTTAGTCTTTTCCTTGGGGGCCAGATAAGCAATAAGGAAACTCAAATAACCTGGGATTAAGCAAGTCATAATGATATAAAACAATAAATACATGGGTCAAGTAAAATGTGTTTGGTCAGCAAATATAGAACAGTTCTCATCTTGAAATTATTAAATAATGTATGTTGAGGTTATTAGTCGGAAGAATGGTTAGAGTATTGTAATTGTGATTTGAAAATTTTATGCAAAATGCAAACGTATGTATGATCTGTTGATATAAGTAGAAATGGCCGTGGAATTATAAGCATGCTATTGGTTTCAAGTTACGTGTATATACTGTGTTTAGCTTAGTGAACCTTGGTCGATTTAAGACTGACTGATAAAGAGGTTATATGAATAGTATGAAATCGAAAGACAAAGAACTGTGATTTTCCTGGAACAAACAATGAATGAGAAAGACAAAAGACAAAGCTTGTTTCTGTAATATAACAATATAATTAACATATCGAATATCATCGTTGCCGTAATATAGGAAGCCCCATATGACAGTGTTATTCAGTAGATGTTATAGTTTATATGCAAGTGTGCACGTTTGTGTGAATGGAGGAAGAGGTGACTAGGTTTGTTGATTGCCTGTGCTTTCTTATTGCCTTAATTTAATGCTGACCTTCAATCATGAGCCCTAAATTCCGATAACATTTCTGACCTTTATGGAATTGTGAGACCCTAATGTAAAAGCATATTTCTATAACACAAAGGATGATAATGCCAGAAAATTTAATTGCCAACTTTGATTATTATAGCAATCTAATACAGTCTAAATTACAATTGCCAGAAAGTTGTGAAAGTAGTGGCACAATTATGGCTATACTAAAACTCTTCCTGAGACTCAATACTAGATAACTGGTCTACAATCTCCTCTGTTTAACACCACCAAAAACGTTCCTTTGGGTGCTTTTTGTAGGGTATCAAATCTGGAATCAAATCTAGAGGAAATTGGTAATCACCAGTATATGGGAGAGTTTATTTCATAAGTTGAAATTTTGAAAGGCCTAAAGAATATAGCAACTCGAGCTCTTGTCATCCGTCAAAGAGGAAAGAGAGGGAGAGAAAGAACGAAAGAAAGAATGAGAGAGAAAGTGAGAGAAAGAGAGAAAAGTGAGAGAGAGATAAGAAAGTGACAGTGTCAGCTTTGGTACTGATAATTGAACGAAAGGTATGGATTCGAATCGTTAGCGTTTTCGTTACTGACATTTCCAGCCAGGTATCCATATTCATTATTATTATTTTTTCTGGGTATTTATCTACAGATGAGGAGACTGAGCTACGTTCCCTTAAATCTCAACAGCTTAGATGGGCATATAGTGACGATAGCAACTACCGTTCCTCATCTGATACACGTTTAAAAAAAAATGTGCAAAATAAAGCAAATCCAACACAGCGATTGTGAGAGATAAACAGATGGTCAGATATACTGACACAAAGTTTTATATATATAGGGACACTGGATTTCGCTATGCAACAATAAAATTCTACCAAATAATATATATATATATATGAACACATATACATATATATATATATATATATATATATATATATATATATATATATATACATGTATGTATATGTGTAAATATATATGTATATATACACAGCGATAAGATTATGAGTGAGTGTGTGTGTGTGTGTGCATGCGTGTGTATGTAAGGTAAATTAATTTCTAACAACATTCAAGAACATTAAGGAGAAAAAAAATTGGAAATGGAATGAAAAAGATTTCGTTATGAAATTTTCAGTATTATTTATTGTCTACATCATTTAACCAATTGAATAAAGAGAAGCTACTTTCACATAAGTGCAAATACTCAGCTTGTCCAACTTTTGCTATAATCAAGTCTAAAATATGTTTCCTTGTTGAAGTCTAAAAACTAGCTTATTTTGAAATGTCATCAAATCTGCATAATTTAATTTTGCTCTGAAAGCTAAATATGCGGTAATATTACAAAGGGACTAAATTCGAAATTTTCCTATCAGCTTTAAATGTTTCTTGAAGTGCCATAACTACTGTGTTTGTCCTTAACCATACTTTTGGTTTAAGCAGCATTTAGTTTCTAAATTGGTGTTTTAAAATATTTCGCATGAGACCAACATACCTTGATGAGTTGAATTATCTTTCAGAAAGCTCGAATTTAAGGTAAAGCAAGGGGTTAGCAAGGGACCAGGTTTCAGATGCAGACCCTATGAGAAAGCTTGTTTGTGTATGTATGTGTGTGTGTGTGTGCGTGCGTGTGTGTGTGTGTGTGTGTGTGTGTATAACCTATGCATACATGGAAATATATCCATATATGTATGTATATATATATATATATATATATATATATATATATATATAAGGGACCAAAGTGTAAGTACGTCGCTATATATGTATATATATATATATATATATATATATATATATATATATATATATATATATATATATATATATATAAATTAGCGTTTCGGCAAAAGTGACCAATAGAATAAGTACTAGGCTTACAAAGAATAAGTCCTGGGGTGGATTTGCTCCGACTAAAGGCGGTGCACCGGCATGGCCGCAGTCAAATGACTGAAACAAGTAAAAGAGTAAAAGAGTATATATATATATATATATACATATATACATATATATAAAGTACAAAATGGGACATGAACGCAAAACATCCAGACAGTTAGGTGATACAAGAAAGGGACAACAAAACATCCAGATAGACGATACAAAGCAAACAAGGACGGGTCATTCGGAGTTTTCTTTCCTCAGTCGAGTTCCAGATTATCGTTGCAATTTCGGCTGGTTATACTCGAGATTGCTCCAATCTGGCCAGCCCCAAGGAAAAAAATAAGCTAAGAGCATTAGATTCCTTGGAGGAAAGCAGCGAATGTATTCGAAAAGAAGAACGGGAAAAAACGGAAAATGTTACACAAATAACAGAACATAAAAACAGGTGTCTTTCGACTACGGACGAATTAAAAGCTGGCGTGTGTGGAAGTAAAGCCTTACTGCAGTGATACAAGATTTCACAGGTACAGGAAGGCATACAGATGTTGCACGGACGATGGCCAAACCAAGAAAGAAAGAACAGGCTTGGCCGAACACCGGTAACGTGGAGAGAAAAGAGAGAGTGGTGGAAGAATTAAGGAGGGGGGAGAAAAAATTGACAGAAAAAATGTCCTGGTATTTGTATTTGTGTAATATTTTTCCGCTTTTTCTGTCCTTCTTTTCGTATACATTTGCTGCTTTCTTCCAAGGAATCTAATGCTCATACCTTAGTTTTTCCTTGGGGCTGGCCAGATAGGAGCAATTTCGGGTATAAACAGCCGAAATTGCAAAGATAATCTGGAACTCAACTGAGGAAAGAAAACTCCGAATGACCTGTCCTTGTTTTCTTTGTATCATCTGTTTGGATATTTTGTTGTCCCTTTTTGTATCACCTAATTGTCTGGGGGGTTTTGCGTTCTTGTCCCATTTTGCATTTTATATATATATATATATATATATATATATATATATATATATATATATATAGTTCAGATTTACAGAAAACAAAACAAAGATCGGTGAGGGAAAAACAAGGTATTTGACGCTCAGGAAGAATGGAAAAGTTTTTGACGTTTCTAGCCAACGCTCTTCAACAGAAAGGATTGAGTGGGAAAAAAAATAGAGAGGGAACGGAAAAAGAAAAAAAAAACGAGAGAGAAAAGAATGCGTAGGTCTTAACGGTTCAACATGATGAAATGACCCAAAGAAACACACATATAAATACACGCGCGAGCGCACACACACTCAGAGACACACATACCGATACACATACTCACACACACAGAAGTTCACAGGCACACATATAAACCCGGATATACTGATTATATCGCATTTCTGGGGAAAATATAAGATACGTGATCAGTACTGGCCCTAAAAATTACATTAAGGCAGTGACTTTTAGTATGTTATGATGCCTGCTCTGGGATAACGATAGGGAACTACTGTACCCTGGAATGCATTATGTATTTCAACATAATGAATATTGTTGGACCATTCCCATCGAATTTTTTAACAAGTTCAACGTAATTCTTTGATGTAGATGTTTCAGATACAAAAGAAAATTATGCTCTGCTGTTATGAACAATTTTTTTGAAAAACAGTATGAAAGGGAATATTTGCAGATCACTTTTATACTAGTATCCCATCTAGAATTCACATATATATACCAGTCATTATTGCAGATGCTTTAGTAGTCAATATCTAAATGGTGTTTCGAAAGCTGCGGGTTTTTAGATAAAAAAAGTTACCAGCAAATAACCACTTCAAATACAAGACGTTTGAGAAACGGTAAAATTAAATGAAATCCATTTGCTCCATACTCGCAGTCGACAATCTTGATTATGTTACTATGTAATCCGGAACTTCTTAAAATACTAGTATTTTTCTATGAGGTATGAAAATTTTCCTGGAACAATCTACAATACTATATCCATAAAGCATTAGAGCTTGGATAAAGAGAATAATTATAGTTATGCTGTGCTTTTCAGTATATCCGTTTATATATTCCGGCAACAAATATCCTTGTTTAAAATTCCATTAAATGCAGATAATACATTCAGAATAGAATTATTCGGGACGGAAAACGTTGGCTAAGTAGAGTTATGGTAATCAATTACTTAGAGGAATTTAACATTTCATTAAAAAATAGTGTGAAATAAAAAAACAATTAGAGACAATTGCTTCGAAATCTACAGTTATATGCCCACAAGAAATAAATAATCTAAATTTATAGTTTGTATATTTCAGACTATAAGTAGAAGAGAGTTTCTCTAGTCTAAATTCAAGCAAAGGGGTTTGATTTCTGAGTAAGAAACTTGTCTTGAAATGCAAAATGCAAAAGAAAGAAGACATACGTAGTTATATATATTTTAAGAACATTCGCACATACATACATACATACATACATACATACATACACACATGCACGTATGGATACATACATACACGCACACATACATACATACATACATACATACATACATACATACATACGTACATGCATACATGTAACACAGTGGCTAAATACCAATCTTGAGAAATTAGGCTTCTCAAAACCAGTAAGGAGAAAGCTAATTCGAAAACTACAGATCCAATCCATCACTGGAACTGTAAAAATCTGTAAAATTTTCCAGAAGTTTATCATTTAGATATATATGAGCATGTCTAGATATGCAGCGATATGCATGAGAATACATACATAGAGCAAAACATACAAATCTGCACACATACATACATACATACATACATACATACATACACACATACATACATACATGCATACATACATACATACATACATACATACATACATACATGCATACATACATACATACATACATACATACATAAAAGCAAAAATACTCTGTTGTTGATGTTGAAATTTCAATGAAGAAACCTTGAATCTAGGTTAAAAGCCGACACTTTCTCTATTGCCAAGAAACTTTGAAATAAAACTGAACAATGATATGCATACATATAAGAATGTATGTATGTGCGTATGATATTTCTGTACGTCTCTATATGTTTACTTACATTTTTGTTTGCAAATCAAATTCTGTTTCTTTCTTTCTTTCTTTCTTTCTTAACCTGTTTCTCTCTCCCTCCCTCTGTGTTTATATATACATATATGCATGTATATGCATACATACACACACCTATATATATAACATACATATACATATGTATATGTATATATATATATATATACATATACAAACACATATATATATATACACACATATACACGCATATATATTCATACATACATACATATATATATATGTATGCTTGTATGTATGTATGCATTTATGTATGTATGTACTTTCACATACACACAAATGTACATACATAGACATGGTGTATATATGAATATATGTACATATATCAATCAGTTAATCTATTAATCTATCAATATATCTATGTATTTATGTATACATATTTTATAACATTATCATAAATGTGTTTATTCATTGTTCCTATTAAGACATGATATGATAGCTTAATTTTAATCTTCATATTTATCAATAAAATTTCATGCTTGTTTTAAACGCTGAGAAGACTAAAGAATAATCTACCCCTCCCTCCCTTCCTCCCTCCCTTCCTCCCTCCCTTCCTCCCTCACTTCCTCCCTCCCTTCCTCCCTCCCTCCATCTCAACCTACCTACCTACCTACCTACTTACCTACCTACCTACCTATCTATCTATCTATCTATCTATCTATCTATCTATCTATCTATCTATCTATCTATCTATCTATCTATCTATCTATCTATGCATCTATCTATCTGTGTGTACATGAATACATGCACAAAAATACTCATATATATAAACATATTTACATATATACACATAAAGATATATATACATACATATAAATATACATTCATGCGTTTCAGTCCAAAGGCTATGGCCACACTGGGGCACCGCACGCATTTGTGCATTTATGTTATTAATATATGCATGCGTGTATGTGTGTGTGTGTGTGTGTGTGTATGATTACATATGCAGATATGTGTGTACAGGCGTGTGTACTTGCTTATGTTCTCTTGTATGCATGTTTCTAAAACAAATAAAAAAAGATAGAGGAAGAAAAAATATTTATATGTTTATGTCTTTATGTCTATGCGTGTGTTTCTTTTTTAGAATGTCTAAGGGGATTTGTTGTTTCTATTTTATGTATCTATTTATACTTTTAGCAATTTTCTCGTAGCTTGCTCTTGTTCCATTATTAATATTTCTTTTTTTATCAGTATGTATATCTCTTTCACGTTTTTAAATAAGCGGACGCCTATCAACATAGATCTGAATGTAGGAAACGCACCATTTCGCGTATATACTCTGCGATAGGACGAATGAGGAACAAGCGCGTAATTTTCTCTCCTTGGGGACTACCAGCAGCTCTGGAGAAGAGCTACAACGAAAACATCGAATGAGAAGCTGAAATGAACTGTCCCCCACCATCATCAACAGCATTATCGCAATTACCACATCTCCCCCACTACGATTAGCAGTAACACTTCACCTAACATCACTACCAATGTAGACACCAACACCGTCACCCCCACTAGGCTTTCATTTGATCGATGGCAAAATTCCCAAAACGTTCAGAATTTCGTTCCATCGTATTCCAATGACATACTGAAAGATTCCAGACGCACGTTCTACAATTTGCAACTCTCCGAAAGGTCAAGTTAGCATTCTGTTCTGCTACAGATGAGACAGTATATAAAGAGACTACTAATTCCCTTGGGGTGAATCAAATTGCGGTCTTGGCAATAAAACGGAACGCACATGATGCGGTAATCAAAAAGCATGAAACGGGCCCCTGGCTAATAGCTTTTGTAAATTGGCTGAGAGTGTGAGTGAGGAAAAGAGTGTGTAAGCGAGATAGAGAGAGATAGTGAAATGGAGAAAAAGAGAGAAAACGAGAAATAGAAGAGAGAGAGAGAGAGAGAGAGAGAGAGAGAGAGAGAGAGAGAGAGAGAGAGAGAGAGAGAGAGAGAGAAAGTGATTGGTTATAGAAAAGAGAGAAATGTAGAGATAGATTGCGCATACGCGTATATGTATGTGTGATACTTCGCGTATCGAATAGAAATGAAACAAACACAAAATGGAAAATTAGAGAAAAAAGAAGTAAAGGGAAAAAAATGGAAAGCTGAACGAGTGCCGGGGAAAATGGGTAAAAAGTAGTCAAGTAGAAGAATATCAGAATACAAGAATACAGAAGAATATAAATAATAAATAGATAAAGGAAACACTTATCTTATCCATCATAACAATACGTTAAATATGGTAGAATTATAAGAAAAAGAGCAACTGAAAACAGATGTCAGGAAACTACGGAGGATCAATTGTTGATTTTGGAACTGTTTTATAGTGGCGAAATACAATTAAAGAATCAGATATTCCTGTGAGAAAAACTCGGTGCATAGGGGTGGGGTGAGAATATCCAGAAAGATAAGATGGATCAGTAAGTCAAAATTATTCAAGTATTTTGAACAAAATATCAATTATGAAAATTAAAATTTTAACTTTAAAAAATCACATACACGTCGAAACTCGCATTTATTCATGAATACATATATGCATATATATTCATACATAGACACACATATACACATACATGCACTGATGCATACAAACACACACACAGGCACACACAAACACACACGCACAATTGCAAACACACACTACCACACACATACAGACACACGCAGACAGAAACACATACACACACACAAGCACCCGCACACGCACGCAAACACACTCACACACACACGCACACACAGACATACAAACACACAGACACACACACACACGAACCGAGAATGTATTTCATATAGGTCAAGAGAGTGACAGAGAATTTTCTAGTTTTAAAATGGAAATAATCTAGAAAGGATTGTTTAAGAAATAAGTGGCTTTCTTATTACACCGCTTTGTTCATTAAAGACACCAGAGTGTTAACATTTTAATCTAAAACTACACGAATCATATTTTATTGTCGTGAAAAAGGGCTCGAGAAACGCGGCAAAGAGTATAGTATTATAGCAAGCAATGTGAGAAAGTGTCCAAAATTCGATACTTTCCCATTTACACGTCAACTAGCCATAATCTTGCTATCTCACATAAAGAACAGGAATTTCGTAGTAAATGAAAAATCATAATGTGCGTTATTAATTTATTATTTCCACATATTAGATACATTCATAAGTGAGAGAAAAAAAAATTGCAATCTTCAAAGTCTGACCCAGAGTTTAGGATGGGATAAAGTTAAGTACTAACTTATTTCTCAATATTACGGAAACCTTGATCTGGCAGACCTGTAATCAAAGATACTCCAGGTGCAACAGCTACAACGCTTTTTCTCGGGTATAAAATATCTAGGATTATAATTTACACTGTATTACTGTGTGGCTGGCAAGAGATTTGGCTATTATTTCTTGCAGGTCAAGGATAACTGAGCCGATCTTCTCGTTTGTTTTCTTTATAATGAATGCAACATTGACAGTAACAATTTTAATCTATTTCAAATCTCCAGATGACAACTTTTGCCTGTTGATGAAAATAAGAATATTACTGGTGCGCACTTTATTGATCTTCAAAATATTGGGGTAGAAAATATCTTCAGGGAGATATATAATTGATTAGTCTGCCTCAAGCAGATGATTGATACTTATTTAATAAATCGTGGAAATGAAAGGCAAAATGGCATTGATACTAGAATCATCAAGTGGTATATATACACAATCATATGCAGAATACATTTATACTCTTATGTTCGTGCGCGCGCGCGCACACACACACACACTTGCGCTCATATTGATATTGATATGATGCATATGTTTGTATGTTCAGTGTATTTGTTATTTTTCTATTAATGTCTATACTCAAATATATTCATGTTTATTCGGTCTCAGCTTTAGCTTTATTCTTGTAATGTATTGTAATGATATTCCTTGCACTACAAGCCTGTTTTTGTTTTCATTTTGTTACCTCAATATATGCGTCTACTTAAAGGCACGGATTTAGATTCATTTAAAGCCTCACACACGCTCACACACACATACTCTTATATCAGACACACCCTCACACAAAAATAAAAAATATACTTATATACTTGTAACATTTGCTTGCACCAGTTAGCTATGTTAAACAGACGCTAGCCTAGTTGTAATTCAAGCAAAATGCAATTGCTTTCTGAGCCATATGAATTAATATATATACACAGGCGAACAAGATCATATACAGCTTTGGTCACTTCTCACACGTACATATACAGTAACATATGCACACAAGCATAAATACTTCATAACTACCTACATAGTACGTAAATACATACATACATACATACATACATACATACATACATATATATATACATACACGTGAACTCAACGCACTGCTTAATAAACTGGCACATATATAAAAGCTGTATTCTATAAAAACTGCGCAGACAACATTTGCTAAGAAACGAAGACCAAGAAAACGATCTGTTCCATGAAGGATTGATTCGAAGGCTGACCATGATGTATTCAAG
The DNA here is from genome assembly GCF_046866305.1 of Octopus bimaculoides. NCBI lineage: Eukaryota > Metazoa > Mollusca > Cephalopoda > Octopoda > Octopodidae > Octopus > Octopus bimaculoides. The sequence continues at coordinate 25,354,096 of NC_142944.1, read as the reverse complement.
CATTTATCTATCGGTCAATAGAGGTTTGGTATCTCATGAGAGAAAACTCTATCATTTTAACTGGCAATGATAACGCGAATTAACGTATGCTAGAGTGGAGGACGATAAAGCACTTGAAGACAAGTGTTCGATGTTTATAGGTTCTCATACATCATGTAAGGCCCGTGTGTGTTATCAGTTTGAAAATAAATGATATTCTAGCAGGACAATGAATGATGTCATATATATATAAATATGTGTGGCTGTGTGTGTGTATGTATATGTACATACACGGACATAAACATATATATACGCACGTACATATGTGCATTTCTGTATATATATATGATATATAAATATATGCATATATTTAAGCACACATACATAATATATGTGTGCGCATATACGTGTTTTGTATATATGTTTGTGCGTGCGTGAGTGTGTATATGTGTGTGCGTGAGTATGTATATGTGTGTGCGTGAGTGTGTATATGTGTGTGCGTGAGTATGTATATGTGTGTGCGTGAGTGTGTATATGTGTGTGCGTGTGTATGTATCACTACTTGAAAACATCATTCATTTATAAATGTATAAGCAGAATATTTGCGTTGAGAATCTTCATGTGCCTGCATTGAGCTGTATTTCCTGCTTGTGCCTGTGTGATTGTGTGTGTTGGGGGTGAGCATGCGTGAGCATACCCTGCTTACATATATTTTACATTTCATATGTTGGAAACAGCTTGCGCTGCAGAGCATTCCTATCATCAATTGTCGACCGAATATCCTGGTTTCTACACTTTCCGACAGGCCTTCATTTAAAGTCATCCCCGACTCTAATAAGAATCTGATTGATATACGGGTTAATTAACTGTCAAGCTTTTCTATAAGTTTCTTTAACACAAACAAATGTCAACAGATTTACCGCTGTTCTTTAAATACTGATTCTCTCTCCGTTTGTGTTGTCTATATTGTCCAAATGATGTCATCAACTGATCTTACTTGGGTTTGGTTTTTGCTTTTAAAGGGAGTGTTTATAGTGCATTGCTTGGATGAGCAGAGATTTTTAGCAACTTCTACATACAGTTTTATATCAGCTGTCGACTCGGAATCCCAATTTCGGTACCTTTCGAGAGACACCATCCTTCCTTCCAGTGTTGTCCAGCAGCATGATTCTATTAAGGAATGTTTGGATTCTTACATATTGCATACATGAGGCCTTTTCGTATTTGCATTAACAATGAGAAACATTCCCAGATGGATTTTCTCACAGCCATATTGTCAGATTTCAAACGATCAGGATTATTACCTTTTGGATTTCAATATAATATGAATCTTGCGTCTTCGGTTTTAATGCTCCCGATGCAAAGACCATTGGTACTTCCTGCATGACCCATTGTTACTGATTTTCATATATATTTTCTACCTGGTTTGTGACAACTGCATCTGATTGCCTAATAATTTATCCATGGAATAATTTGTCTCTCATGAATAAAATTAATTACGTATTCTGGATAGAGTATACTTACATACTATGGAAACAAAAAGAAACAGTATTGGTGAGAGGCGGGATTTCTTGTCAGTTGGTCGTGTTAATAGCAGTATAGAATTAAATATTTAAACCTGATATTTCTATTAATTTTTTTTTCTAACCTTCATACTACATTTGTGAAAGCTCTCAGCATCATTCTTATAGCAACCACAATGGTTGCAGTAAGGTCTTATATTATAATTGCAATCAGCGTTCTCATCAATAATCCCTTTCGTCTTCTTGAAACACAGTCATCTATTCGAATTTTAAGAACCATTCCAAATATTCTTGCTTGGGTACTTGAGACGTACCAAAAAGATGCATTACTACATAAGATTGTTCTAATATATTGTTACTATTTATTGATTAATTACTTTTAATGACTGTCCAATCGCCATCCTATAAACAATTTTATCTTACAAGATATTTAGTTTGGGCATGTGTGTGAGTACGAGAGAGAGAAAGAGAAAGAGAAAGAGTGAGATAGATAGAGAGATAGGTAGATAAATATATATATATATATATATATATATATATATATATATATATATAGAGAGAGAGAGAGAGAGAGAGAGAGAGAGGGAGACAAGAATTCGCAACACTTGTAATTTCTCTGCTTTAAAATTTTGAAAACATGATCGCGATTTTAAACATGACTGCGAATTTGAATTCATTTTCCTAGCATTAACTTCTAGTAAACTATCAGATATTTCTTGATTTTAATTAGGTTTCCTGAAGTAAAATAGTGTTTTTTTTTTTTCATTTACGAAAGTAACCGGTAGAATATGAAGTAAAAAAATCTGAGAGGTGTCAGCTGTCCCAAGAGAACAATTTATCATTATTGTTCTTACTATAACAAAGTCCATATGCTTTTAGTGTGGTTGTCTCCGCTATAACATCGCCTGCTGTTGTTTCTACATCATTATATTTTGGAATTGGTATATCCATTTGTCATTATTAAGCTGTTTTAAAGAAACTTTTCTTGAATTCTTTACAATAGAACTTCTCCTTTGCTTCTGTTACCTTTTGTTTATTTGTTAATTCTAAACAACAAGATATGTAGACCATTCATTGACATGTATATTATTATAGTTGCTTATTAGAGAGCAATAGATTGCAGAATTGATAAAGCCCGTACAAAATAGCTTTGCAATATTTAGCTACATATTTTTATGGGCTGTCTTCTTCAATAACGCCACACCTACAAAATATTGTGTTTAAGTTAAAATCATAACTGTTTGATAACAAGTGGGTGGCGAAATCGGGAGAGCTTTGGGTAAAATACGGTATTGTTCTTAGTAAAGTGCCTCTAGACTATAAGTTCAAATCGCGCCTAGATCTAATATGCCTTCCATTCGTCGGTGATAAATATCAGTGGTAGTCGATAAAATAACACTAGGGGACGGTGAAGTCGACTACACTTTAAAAGGCTTTACACCTCTTTGTCATCAACACATAGCCCAAAAATCCTGAAAAAAATAATGATTTCTTAGTATAGCGACAATTCACATATCCATCTTGATATTTGAATCACTTGTTAACGAACTAATATACTAATGAACTAATACTATCAATATATATATATATATATATATATATATATATATATATATATATATATATATATATATATATATATATATATATATATATATATATAAGATAATAAGAGTGAAAAAACTACAGAAGGCTTTTGTGACATGGTTAAAGTATATATTTAAATTATGTCAGAAAAATGTTAGAAAAATGTTAGAAAATCTTTTTGGTATATAAACATTGTATTTTGAGAAATAACCGGTTTCGTGTTGTCTTTTCAAATTTCTCTACTTCATTGTGTCGTGTTCGTTCCAGTCTATATATAATTTTATTGGTTACTAGTTGACAAATACATACATATATAGGTGTGTGTAAGGAGTATTCGTCAACTGACTTAAAATAATAGCTATGTGTGCTGTTTGGTTTATCACTATAACTCCGGTCTGAACTGCAACTGAACGTGAAGTGTTGAAACTGCCAATCAGAAGCGGCTCGAGGTGGTTTTTCCTTGAGTAACCAGATGAAGATTAAAATAAAAATGAAAACACAAACCTAAAACTGTATTTCTCAGTTGATCATGGATCTACCTAACGCATTCCAATTTTACTCTGATTCTTCCCTCATTCTCGCCAACCAGAATACACTAATATCCTTGATTGCAAACTTATACTCGCTTTTACATCTCTCTGATTTCTCCATGTCTAGTGGCGTAATACTCAGCCTATAGAATTCATACTGAATATGATGATCTAGAAGTTTTCAGGCTTATAATGATAAAGCACTTGGCCGGAGTCTTCAAGACATGTGGGTTCGAATCCCATGGCTGTTGACAATTTTTTCCGCTTTGTGATGGTAATTTACTCAATATGTCTGCTGGTCTAACGGCGTTTCTGCGTTTGAAAATAAGTTATCATTTTATTTGTATCTTACAGTACACATTTCAATGCTCAAAAACAAATGTTAGTTTGTTTATATTTATTTATATACACGAAGTTGTACATTCAGGTTTATAAGCGTCTAAATTGCGAGTTAATTTCTCAGTGGACAGTTTAGCTTAATTGTAAAGCACTGGGCCGGAGTCTTCTATAGTTGTAGGTTCAAGCCCTATGGCTGTTGTGGATAAATTTTTCTGCTTTGTAAGGGTAATTAATCCAATGTTTCTACTGTTCTTATGGTGTTTCTACGTTTGAAAATAAATTATCATCTTATTGATATATATTATTGTATCCTTTTATTTGTTAATTCTAAACAACAAGGACTTATTTTTGAACACTAGTAGTTATTCTATCGGTCACTTTGACGAACTGCTAAGTTCTGGTGACGTGTGGTAAATAATAACAAATTAAACAAGAGCACTTGGAGAGCGCAAGTCTCAGCCAATGCAACACCGACGCTCTCTCAACGATTAGCCGAAGCTGAATTTAAAATGAGAATATCTGAAATAAACTCAACTGCTCTCACAAACGAGAATACTAAAAATGAACACGACCACTCTCAAACATTAAGTAAAAAACCGGAATAATCCAGAATCTTTGTTCGGTACCTGATCGATTCCAATGGTAGTCATGGAATGTGAAGGTGGGAGTGCGGGCCGTGTTTGTTATGCTGTGTGTATTTGTGTATCGTCTGCATTGAGAACAGGGACAGTTTTCTCTATGAAGGCTTTTTCTAGTCTATCCACTGATATAGTGTCTTTACAACCATTAAAGTCTATAGTGAAAAATTTATCCGTGCGTGAAAGAAAACGGAAAGGACCTGCATACGGTGCTGTTAACGGAGGTTTAACAACATTGTTGCGCACAAAAATGTGAGTCCAAGAAATGCAATTGTGAAGTAGGTGAGAGGTTTTAAACAGGAGTGATATATTCAAAATTAGTAAAACTAAAAATTGTCGAGGATAAATTAAATTTATTATAGTTACTGAATATGTCGGTCTTATTCGATTTCTAAACAATTTTGCCGCCGTTTCTTTATGTAGTTTAATTTCCTTATCCATCAGTTTCTACTAAGATAGAGACGCGAGTAAAACTAATAACAGAGAAACGAAAACACACTTTTTGAAGCAGCAACGCCGCCATAACTTACGTAGAAACCATGAGCGTACTTTCAAGGGAGATAATCAGAGAAAAACTTGAAAGTGAACGTAAGATCGTAATATGTCATGTAAAGTAAAGTAAATATAATAATTAATCCAGAATCCTTGTCCGGTACCGGATCGATCTCAAAACCTAACCAGTTCGTGCCACTCATGAGACCAAACATCCCTGAAAGTTTCATCCGAATGCATTCAGTAGTTCTTGAGATATCTTGTCTGCGGACAAACAAACCAACACCTCCGCCTTCGCTAAGGCATAAGTAACTAGTATTTCCTCTAAAGATCTTCCATTTTAATCAGAATACGTATCAGTCTACGTAACGATTACCGTATATCATATATGAACTAAGTTTATATTTTTATTGTAATGTATATATATTTCATACAACAGAATATATACACTCAGAAGATTATTCGAATAGATATAATACAGAGAGAAAATCGGAGAATACATTATGTTTAATATTTGATTGGAATTTGGATATACATGGATTTTCATGGTGTTTTAAGCATTGGTTAACCGTGATGCTATGTTTTTTAAAATAGCAATTCTTCTGTACATGCGTATATAAAGTATGTATGTTCGTGTTTGGATATATGTGTTTTCTATGTTACTGTATATATATGCGTATGTGAATATAATAGCATTTAAAATATAAGCACCATGTTTATATATTTAGAAATACATACACATGAACGATGACCGTATATTGGTATAGATTTTATGCATTTAGTAGTAATGAGTTGAAGAAAATCAAAAGAGAAAAGGGAGGATGATGTCTATGAATAACTTGTGTCTCTGTTAGTTTTCCTGTTGTTTTCTTCCTATACTATGATCTATGTCTAAAATTTCACCAAGGAGATCGATATCAATGACCTAACAATTCAGACATATTGTTTTACTATCCCAAATTCTGATAGCAGTTTCCTTTGAAAATGTACGGAATTACTTTCGAAAAATCTGCTGGGATTATGACGTTAAAAAGAGAAAAGCTAGATATATGGAATCGTTGTAATCTAAAGCACAGGGGCATATTACATATACAAGTGTTCAATATATACAATTTATTATATAGCATTTAAAACACCATGAAGTGATATTATGATCATCTCTCTTCCTCACTATCATTCTGTCCTCTCTCTTTCTCTCTTTCTCTCTCTCTCTACACACACACACACACATATATGTACGTACATACATGCATACATAAACACACACAAGCACGCACGCATGCGCACGCACGCACACACACACACACATACACACACGTTATTTAAAACTGTTTGATTCGGCCCAGTGCAACTTTGTTTCGTAGGCTTTGGCTTGTTGAACTGAGGTGTATGTGTGTGTGTATGCACATATATATATATATATATATATATACATACATACATACATATATATATATATATATATATATATATATATATATATATATATATATATATATATATATATATATATATATATATATATATATACATACATATATATATATATACTCTTTTACTTCTTTCAGTCATTTGACTGTGGCCATGCTGGAGCACCGCCTTTAGTCGAGCAAATCGACCCCAGGACTTATTCTTTAGAAGCCTAGTACTTATTCTATCGGTCGCTTTTTGCCGAACCGCTAAGTTACGGGGACATAAACACACTACCATCGGTTGTCAAGCGATGTTGGGGGGACAGACACAGACACATAATATAGAAGATAATGTAAGGAGAAGAGTGTGTGTTTAGTCATACGTGTGTAGAGGCATATTTACACATGAGTGAAAGTGAGTGGGGAGCTTTGTAGTACCGAGAGGTACTACAAAGCTCCCACACTCAACATATCTATGTTGAGTGACACTTGTTTATGTTATTAGTTATTATAGATTTTTTTTTTCTAAATATATTATACTGGGTACTGATTTCAACGGTTAGTCTTAATTTTAATTTAAATTCTGTATTGTTTTCCCATTGGACATTTCTACAGCTTACTTGCCCCACGCTACATATATGAAGCTATAATTCTAAATTCCATACTCATCTATTGAGGGAACGTCTCCGATACCTTTTTACTTATATCTTCAAGTAACCGTTGAAGCCGTTAGTTATGGTTCAACATCCGACATGACTCCCATCTCTTTCTCACACGGATACCAATATGACTCTCCTAGATCCAGTTTTTTCTGCTCCATTCCTTTTTAACTTCCTTGTATTATGGTTTTTTTCCCTTCTACATTGAAGAGTACGTTGATATTAATTTAATTTAATTCAATCAGGAATTTATATTCTTATATCTCTGTACGAAACGATCGTCTTCAAGAATTAAACTTCTTATAAATTTTAACAACTTGTTTCCTCCATTCTTAACAAAATTGATGGGATTTATGGAACTTCATTCCATAAATTTATCATACATTGTGTTTGTGTGTGTGTGTGTGTGTGTGTGTGTGTGTGTGTGTGTGTGTGTGTGTGTGTGTGTATGCATGTGTGTATGTATGTATGTACGTGGGGTAGGGTGTGTAAACTTGTGGGAATTCTACGTAAATTCGGAAACAGTGGAGATTGAAATTTTCTACGCTTATTACGAAAATAAGAGGTGTGGATTCGATTCCCACGTGTACTAATGGCTATTTTCTACGCGTTATAGTCAATATGAGGTGAATGTTTATAATTCTTCTTAGGAAATAAACGAATATATATTTATACGTTGTATAAGGCGCAGGAGTGGCTGTGTAGTAAGTAGCTTCCTTACCAACCACAAAGTTCTGGGTTCATTTCCACTGCGTGGCACTTTGGGAAAATGTCTTCTACTATAGCCTCAGGCCGACCAAGGCCTTGTGAGTGGATTTCGTAGACAGAAACTAAAAGAAGCCTGTCGTATATATGTATATATATATATATGTGTGTGTGTGTATGTTTCTGTGTCTGTGTTTGTCCCCCCAACGTCGCGTGACAACCGATGGTGGTGTGTTTACGTCCCCGTAACTTAGCGGTTCGGCAAAAGAGACCGATAGAATAAGTACTAGGCTTTCAAAGAATAAGTTCTGGGGTCGATTTGCTCGACCAAAGGCGGTGCTCCAGCATGGCCGCAGTCAAATGACTAAAACAAGTAAAAGAGTAAAGAGAGAGATATGTGTGTATTTACTTCACATATATACAAACAAGCATATATATGTGTGTATGTGTGTGTGTGTGTGTGTGTGTGTGTGTGTGTGTGTGTGTGTGTGTGTGTGTGTGTGTGTGTGTGTGTGTGTGTAAGAAGCTTCCCAACCACATGGTTCCAGGTTCAGTCACAGTGCGTGGCATCTTGAGCAAGTGTCTACAGCCTCGGGCCCACCAATGCAATGTGAGTGGATTTGGTAGACGGACTGCAAGAAACACGTCATATGTATGAATGGATGTATATATATATATATATATATATATATATATATATATATATATATATATATATATATATATATATATATATATATATATATATATATTTATATAAAGGGCATTATTATAGAAAAATAATAACGCCACACAGTGGACTTCTCAAAATAATATATATATATATATATATATATATATAACTGAGGGTGTGTATATGTGTAAACCCGCAGGACATCTGAGGTTCGCAAATCATTTTCTCCAAACTGGGAAAATACATTACTTCTGTTCCAGAGATAGTTTTAGACTTTTAAAAGTTTTTATATGTGTAATGGGGCCTCCGAAGGCAAACAGAGACCCCATTCGTGGATAAACAATACGAAAGATCACATAACGTGGTTCCTTCGTTGGTTCAAGGGACATTACTCTTGATGACGTACTTATATTGATTTCTTTACTTCTCTATATATTATATTATATTATTTTATATGTATAACTAAGGATGTGTGTATGAATGTATGTATGTGTCTGTTTGTGTGTGTATGTAAACCCACTGAACTTCTGAAGTTCGCGACTGATTTTCTCCAAACTGGGGACATGCATTACTTATTTTGCAGAGATGATTTTAGACAATTAAATGTTTTTCATAGCGAGTAAAGGGGCACCTGGTGACAGAAAACGCCCTTTCCTGGGGTACTGCAACTGCCCGCATGGTCCATGCATTACTTCTGTTCAAACTGGGAAAAACGGCTACTAAAGTGCTACAAGTAAGTTGTATTAAATGGATAAACCGACGTAGACTTCAAATTGTGTTGTCTAAGTGGTAGCAATAATAGACTGCTCCCGTAGTACTATAGGTAGCAATTTGTTGGAATAAAAACGGTTTGGAACACACTATGCTAAAATATGTTAAATCCTGAGCAACTTTTTGAACTACTGTCTTTTAGCTTCAGTATCAAAGTCTTCCTTTAAAGTATTAGACGAAGCTCATACAAATATTCTTCAACTATTGATTACAAACTGAAATATCGCATGTACTTTAACCGATAGAATAAGTAGCAAACTTAGAAAGAATAAGTTCTGGGGTTGATTTGTTCGAATAAAACCCTTCAAGGCGGTCATCCAATATGGCTGCAGTCAAAATGACTGAAACAAGTAAAGGAATAAAAGAATAAAAGAATATATATACATACACACATATATTCATGCATGCACATATACATATGTATGCATTTGTAGTTGAATATATATATATATATATATATATATATATATATATATATATATATATATATATAGGAAAATTTACGAAAAAAACAACAACAGACGAGGACAGGTGGTGTAAACAACAAAAGGATGTATTAGTTTAACGCTCGGGAATAGAGAAAGTCTTTAACGTTTCGAGCTACGCTCTTCAACAGAAAGAATAAGGAGAAAAACAAGAAGAAAAACACGGAGAAAAAAAATTCGGAGGAAAAAAATTTGAATGTTGTGGTCAGCGATCTATCATGGCGACTTCCGGACAGAAAGTTCTATATACATACATACATATATATATATATATATATATATATATATATATATATATATCAAATTTTTGTGATATTTTTCTGATATTTATTCAGCTTTAATAATAAAGCATATTACTGTACCTCCGGTATTCGAGTACTATTTTTTCCATCTTCCGGACTGTTGCCAAAATACGCAGAATAAATCTGCTTGGCACAGATTGACCTTAAACTCTCCTGTGCATGCGCACTAACCTTTGATGATCTAGATCACTTCCGCTGTTTACGGCTGTGCTTCGAATGAATGTGTGTAGCGTGTGGTCGTCGCACTAATCATGACAAAGAGAATCTGCATCAAATTTTGCCAAAAGGTAGACGATTTCTGCTTAGAGGCCTACGCAAAATTTTGAAAATGTTTTCATCGTTCTAGACACAATCAGGATCTTGTGCAACTGAAACCCAAGCGTCCTTTTGGTCTGCTGAAAGCGGTTTCGGCACAAACTTGGCAGACACATGCCTCATACCCAAATCTTCAGTGATAAAAAACTGAACTGACCCGTAACTAATCAGTACATCCACTACCGCCTGACCGTCGTTCCTTGTCCCGACCCTACCATCACGAAGCTGGAGCGCATCCTCTTCCGCTTCTTGTGGAAAGGAAGCGTTCCGATGGTTAGCCGATCCGTTTGCTGCCAACACCCATTAAAAGGAGGACTGGGCATGCCGTGGTTGATGATGCACAGACACGCGCTGAGACTGCGACATCTCCGACTCTACGTAGACAGCGGTGAACAGGTGTGGTCACCGTTTGTGCGGCGCGCTTTCCCGCAGCTCGTCTCCATGACCGAACTGCAGTCGTGGATCAAGAAGAGGCCGAGGAAGGGCGAATGACACTGCGAGTGTCGCGTTGCTCTCCGGCAACTCCAACAACCCGGGTCAACCTTGAGCGACTGCATCACAACTAACGCATTCTATAGTGGATTAGTGGACGACGATCTCGGGGCGAACCTCGGCGTCGACGAGGAATACCTGACCCGCCTGTTTAAGACAACCTTCGGGCCGGGACCTATGGACAACTTCCAGAGATCCCTGGCCTGGCCTGGCAGTGCTATCGAGAAAAAACCGTTGAAAGAACCATCTAGAAATTTTATTACCTTCATGCGCTCAGGTCATCGGATTCGTTTCAAGAAAAAAAAACAAGAAACTTCCTGTGAGAGATCAAAAGTGGAACAACTATTGGGAAGTGACTGCAGATTTGCCTGGGTGCCAGGGATTCTTTCCCATCCCAGTTACGGAAAAACTGGACATTTTAATGTGGTGTGAAAGAAGGGAAGTTGTAAATCTAAGTCGAGTTAACGGTTCCTCATGAAGATAATATGGACGCCGCATGGGCTCTAAAGATTGACCGTTATGTAAACCTCCTCGAGAAGTGTGAAGACGCAAGCTGGAAAGCGGAGCATTTTCCAATCGAATTTGGATGTAGAGGGTTTGTTGGACACAGTGTGAGACGACTGTTGTTATCGTTAGGCCTAGCGCATCGTAAGGTAAATACCACCATGAGTGATACCCAAACTACAGTGTAAAAGCAAGCCATTGGATTTGATTACAAAGAGACGATGAGCGATGGCTAAAAGAATATTGAGCTTGTTTTTTTAATAAGCAGTTGATCTAGCAAACGAGGCCTCATATCAGTGAGCCGGTGCACATTGATGCCGTCGAGAGGTAGGCCGCAAAACGGCGTGCATTCTCTCCTGATGACCCCATACACTTGCTGGCTTCCGGTATGCGGAGTTCTCGACTGGTAGCACTTGCATGTGCGAGTTGTTTGCAAGACAACTTTGTGTTCTATTATGATAATACCGAGGCGCTTTTGGTAGAACTTTTGAATTTTTAAATTGCAAATGTGTAGAAGTATAAATATATCAAATTATTACGAAAATTCTCATGGAAGATCAAATTAGAAATATTCTTGTGGTTTTTATGCTGTGATGATGACCCATCACTGAAATAAATAACCTTCTCTATTTCAGGAAAGTTTGGTTTCAGCAAGCAATCAGTACCTTTCCTATTGAGCAACCGTAACTCTCCATTTTACTCTGAAATAAATATTAACGTAACTGATAATCACTAACACTACAACAAACTAGCATGTGACTGCAACAGATTCTATTTGTGTTTGGAACTACACAAAACGCAATGTATTCACTTATTATATCAATGCAATGACCACTAACTTTTCTTTACATCAAAACTGCAATCTAGTTTCGATGTAAAATCAGTATTTTGCCCTCTTGGTAGGAAAAGTTAGAAAAGAAGACAGTTGAAAAAGTTTCTAAAGATGCTTTACACACTAAGAATTCATGAGTTGAGATGCTAGATATTATGCTAGCAAATAACTTGGATTCATTTTGCTTTCCACTGTTTCATGTTATTTCCGATATTTTACTAGTTTTATTAATTTTTCTTCACTTTTGTAGGGAAAATATTGTCTAAGATGTTTATGATTTTTTCATCAGCTATCGATATTGGGACTAGGAGAATTTTTTTACTCTTCGAACTTCTGAATCTATAAGGATGTCATGAAAGTATAAAGCTCCATCTGCCAATCACATTGTTGTTGTTGTATAGTCAAGAGGTCAATATCCAAGAATGTTAAAGTTAGAAAGTTTTGCTAATTGTCACACTTTGATTTCCGCGGCTATGAACTATCCCCACAAAATGGGAATTTCTATTCTATGTTCAGGGGATGAAAATTGATATTTGAAGTGGTTGTAAATGCTGTAGTTTTACATTTCTATATTTACCATCAGGTATATTTTCAGAATGTTTAGTTTCATATAGTTTTAACTTAGTGATAAGAAGTCATTCTGGTTCAAAAATTGAAAAGAACATCGAATTTTCCCACTTTGTTCCGCTTGACCTTACCCCAATTGCACAAGAAAACAGATTTTTAGTATGAGACTTCATGTGCTCTGTAAAGATTTCAGACCTTACTGTAAGATTAGTTAAGATGGAATGTTCACCAACTGTTGTTATTTAGTAATAACTGCTTAAATTAATTTTTCTAAAAATACACATGGATCTTTACAATTTTTAGTTGGCATCTTCTCTACATTGGCTCAATA
>NC_142944.1:25330960-25333460 GCF_046866305.1 Octopus bimaculoides | reverse complement strand
TATATATATATATATATATATATTCATACAAATGTGTGTATCGGCAATTTATGTTCATATCTCTCTAAATGTGTTCCATTATATGGGTGTTTATGTATGCCCAAATATATATTTAGACGCTTTCGTCAGTAAAGAAGCCCTTCTTTTAATGGCTCTGAGCACTCAAATCTGGATGCATAATTCTGTATAGCAGAAACAACTGTAAGCTAATGAATCTGAATATATAACTCCCTTTCTTTTGTCATTCACCCATTAATGAATATATATGTGTATGTGTGTGTGTGTGTGTGTGTGTTTGTGTGTGTGTGTGTGTGTGTGTGTTTGTGTGTGTGTGTGTGTGTGTGTGTGTGTGTGTGTATAACATGCGCAAGCATACTCGTAGATAACTTTGTACGTCCATGTATACACATTGACATAAATGAATGCATCTATATGTAAGTGTGCGGATGTATATCTGTATGTAGTATAAGTTATGCAGATCTATATTAGCGCGTGCATATTTATTTACTCTCTTTCATCAAGATCAGAAAACTCTCACGTGCCGGCGGCTGAATTCAACCCAAAGATTTATTTCTTGTCAATTCTTGACATCATTCTTTAACTGTTTATGAATCAGAAAAGAATAAAGAAAGCAAATGAAGAAAAATTTTAGCCGTTCTTGCACTCCTTCAATCTCACCTCTTATTCTCCCCACTCTTTTATCTCAAATCCTTTTCCAATGCTTTTGCTTCTTCACAGATTGTTTAACTCTCCAATCTCTATTCTAATATTTCACATATTGTATTTCACACTTTTAGGTTTTATTGTATTCTGTTGTCCTGCTTTTCCTTTTTATTCCTTCGTTTTTCATATTCCCAATATCTATGTATTTATCTAACTATCTCGCTCTCTTCTCTCTCTCTCCCTCCCTCACGCATACATATGAACGTGTGAGTATGCGTGTGTGTGTATACTTTATATACACATACACATATTTGTGGGCGTTTATATATATGCGTGAGTATACAAATTGCACACATATACCGCCACCATATGTATGGTACGCACACACATATATCTGTATATACAAACATACACAAACACATATCTGCGTGTATGTGAATTCATTTGTCTCTCGCTCACTCCCTCTCTCTTTCTCTCTTTCTCTCTCACCTTCACACACACACACATACACACACATTTTCACACTATCTCTTCTCTCTACTCGTTTCTTTTCCTATGTTTCAGACTTTCTATATGTGTGCTTCTCCCTCTCCCTTTCTGCACCGTTACCAATTTTCCTTACGTACTTTGCCACTCTCAAACACCCACTCTATCTCATTCCCAATCTTTCTTACTAATAGGCACACTTGCTATATATATTTTCTGTTTCGTCCATCATTTTTTTTTATAGTTGTACTACTTTAACCTATTTTAGTTTTCTTAATTTGATGTTATTTCTCCTGTTTCGTCCTTTATCTATACCTCCCCACCACATTCACAAGCGCACACACACGCACACACACAAACACACACATGCACACTCACACTCCGACACACAGAGGATCACAAAGAGGCAATGGAACATACATTATCTATCAATCTCTATCTGTATCTCTCTTTCTGCCTCATTGGATATGTGTGTCTTGTAGACATGCATGTATGATTATGTGCATGAATGCATACACAGGTACACATACATACATACATACATACATACATACATACATACATACATACATACACACACACACACACACATATATGTATATATATATAATATATACAATATATATTATATATATTATATACATATATATATATATATATATATATATATATATATATATATATATATATACATACATACATACATACATATACACACACATGTATGTATGTATGTATCTATCTACATTTATGTATGTGTGTGTGTGCGCGCGCTTTTGTATGCATTTGTGTAATCCTATTTATTCGAAATGTAGCGTACATACTTCTTAATGTTGAACATATAATTTAGCCTCGGTGTGAAAAGAAGACAAAGTTGTTAAGTCTAACATGACAAAAAATTTGTCAGATTGATTCTTTTTTCAGCACAATGTGAAATAAATGCTGTAGGGCAATCTGTTTGGTTACTTTTCATATCGATGTTAAGTCGTACGTTTATTAATAAGATATACTTTAACTTTCAAAAATTCAAAAATTGCAATGTAGTGCACTATTAATTAATTAATCAATTTTGTAGACGCATACTCAGTTATACAAATTAAACAGATAAGTCTAGAGTTCACTGCATATGTATTGAATGCAGTTAGGTATATACTGGACTTTTCCCGATAGGACTAACAGGAAATTTTACACAGTAAATTAAAATATAAACTCTACATTCGTGTCTTTTCATCTAAATGCATATATATATATATATATATATATATATATATATATATATATATATATATATATATATATATATGTGTGTGTGTGTGTGTGTGTGTGTGTGTGTGTGTGTGTGTGTGTGTGT
>NC_142944.1:25320960-25328460 GCF_046866305.1 Octopus bimaculoides | reverse complement strand
TTAATGTGGAAGTGAGAGGACACTCCGGGTACACACGCACCGACTAGTATCGAAATCCTGACCTTATTTATAACACATCTGTAAAGACGATACATCGTTTCAGAAGTATATCTACGCTTGTCCTTTTACATATTTTTCTCCTAATTTTAATTTACATTTTCAACCTTACTTTCGCTTTGAGCTTTTATAAGTATTTATAATGACATGTCTCTCTCTCTCTCTCTCTCTCTCTCTCTCTCTCTCTCTCTCTCTCTCTCTCTCTCTCTCTCTCTGTATATATATATATATATATATATATATACACACACACATTATATATCTCTATATATATAAAACTGAGAATGTCTGCCTCTGTGCCTGTAAGTGTGCATCACTAAAACTCAAGAACAACCCAACCGATTTCATTCAAATTTTATAATGCTTTACATAGGGTCCATGCAGTGGATAGGGTCCCTTTGTGAATCTCTGAAGAGGCCTAGCGGTTCGTGCATGTAACCCCATTTCAACATTTCATCCGATAATCACTCCGAAAGAACTGTTCGGTAGAATGGGGCATGCCAAAACTAGGCCGAAACAGCTGTAAGATTAAACTTCTGTTCATTCTCTAATTCCTTATGTACTTTGTATTTCTATCTGTAAACCCGGTTGGCAAAATAACATGGTCTTTCATAAACACCTGTATTTGTGTTTTTTTTTTTTTTTGTCACTTTAGCTACTGTCTCGAAACGCCGGTGTTAAAACGTGGGTAGCTGATGAAGTAGAATGTTCTCTATGTGGCTCGTGTGTTCTCGTCTACGTTTGTCTGCAATGTCCTGTACCCAGATATGCACCTATACATACAGGTGGATGTCGGTATGCACATACCTGTACGTATATATGCATATACTCATTTACTTTTGTTTTTACATGATTGAACGCAGCGTCTCACAAAAATTGTAAGTAGTTCGTAAACTTATCCTCCGACGCTACTCTATCTCTTTCTCTTTCCTTTCTCCCCCCCCCTCGTTCTTCCTCTGTACTACTACGTATCTCGCCTTACCCCTCTTGTTCTTCCTCTGTACTACTACGTATCTCGCCTTACCCCTCTGTTACTACTACGTATCTCCTTTTCCCCCTCGTATTTCCTCTCTTTCTCTTTTCCTCTCGTTGCTCACCATTCTTCTACTTCCTCCCTCTCTTTCTCCCTCTACCACTCTCTCTCTCTTCCCTTTACACCGGCATGGTCACATGCTTCCGGTCAATAATCCTTTCCTTCCTTGGCTTTCGCCAAGTAACACACGCTACCACTTTGTCTCTCTCGGTTCCGTGCCTCATCGCGTTCATACACACATAATTTTTCTCGTCTGGCCGTAAAGCCTTCTGTTTGTTTTCCTGTCTTGTTTTTCGTCCGCCACTACATTCCTCCATGGCTAGATTTAATTTGCGTATACAGATTTAATCTGCGATCCATGGGACGAGCCGTTTTAACGTTGCGTCCTGCCCGAAGCTCGTCGAAACGCCGGTGTTAAAACGTGGGTAGCTGATGAAGTAGAATGTTCTCTATGTGGCTCGTGTGTTCTCGTCTACGTTTGTTTGCAATGTCCTGTACCCAGATATGCACCTATACATACAGGTGGATGTCGGTATGCACATACCTGTACGTATATATGCATATACTCATTTACTTTTGTTTTTATATATATATATATATATATATATATATATATATATATATATATATATATATATATATATATATATATATATATATATATATATATATATATATATATATATATATATGTATATATATATATTGATATACATATATAGGTATACTATATATATTATAGCCTCAGGCCGACCAATGCTTTGTGAGTGGATTTCGTACACGGAAACTGAAAGAAAACTGTACACTTGTGTGTGTGTGTGTGTGTGCGCGCGCGTATGTGATTGTACCTCCAACATTGCTTGATAACCGTTGTTGCTGTGTTTACGTTCTCATAACTTAGCGGTTCGGCAAAACACACTGATAGAAAATACACTGATAGATTGTTCGACCAACGGTGATGCTCTAGCATAGCCGCGTTCACATTACTGAAACAAGTAAAATAATAAAAATGCTGTCATTTTAATTACGAGCAAGGCCGGCTATCCTGCTAGTATATACTATATTCAAATATGCACGCACGCACGCACGCACGCACGCACGCACGCACGCACGCACGCACGCACGCACGCACGCACGCACGCACGCACACACACACATACACACACACACACACGGGTTGAATGGGAAGTGCGTTTGGGTATGAACATATGTTAGTGAGTATCTATGCACTTTCTGTATTTGTGTTTATAGATAAGGAAATAATAATACTGGTTTGAGATTTACCTGATAGACTCCGCGAGACAGGACCTTGATGACTTGGGTTGTATGGATAGAGAACGCCATGACTGTGAGCCCTCGCTGCATCTGTTGGAAATATACCCAAATAAGTGATTGTATTATTTCATTGCTCTACAAGAGTTGTTTTATATTATATATATAATCATACTCGTGCACACTCGTACAAATATATACTCTTTAATGCTTATCAGTAAGAGTGAAGTCAACACTGCATAGAGCAATGATATTTGTTATTACATTACTAACTGAAAGATGATTCGGACCTTGAAATGCGAGAAATGCTGATATCTGTTTCCTTCTTATATATCAATAAATACATGTATATCTACACGATTAGAACTTCAAATCAATAGCAACGAAGATACTAAAAATTGACATGTAACTTGATACTTGTAGTGATATAGGCAAAAGCATAAGAAAGGTCCAGACCGCCTTTGACTGGCACTTCGTGCCACTAAGATGACAGTTACTGAACATTAAAGAAGAAAATTAACTCATCAAGTATATAGTCAACAGCGAAATTAATAACATCATGATAATTAGACAGGGGACCTCTTAACAAGTTCTGTGAGTGTAGAGCTGTTCCACGTTAACCAAGGTGGGCTGGTCTGACCTACTTAATCAGAGACCTGGAAAAGAAAACCTCATAGTCTCTACAGAAAGGTTGTATGTGTACACCTTCTGCGAGCTCGTGAATAGAATAATAGCTTCTGGGACTAGCGATGAATACATCGCATCTCACTTGGTTGGCTACGATTTTACTGTCCAAGAGAAGGTGATAGTTACAAAACGCTGATCAACAAAAGAGAGAATGATGCCTCTTGACCGCAACATTGTAATAGAAGTGTTGGTTGTGTCATGCTAGTAGTGAAAATTATCATCTATATTATCAGTAGTTGTCTGGAAATGTCCTATAATACTACCTTCCCATGAGATATGACATTATAGTTAGAAACCAAAAGTACACTGGAACTACAAAATATCCACACCTTAAAAATAAAGAATACTGGTGGAACATTTCAATAAAAACAACCCTGTGAAATCACAATAAGTCAGCTATTGTATGTGTACACATCCTGCCTAACTGATGTAAATGTTTAGTGAACAATTTAGTAAAAGAACATTTAAGATGTATTGAGAAACATACAGCTGTTATAGCCAGGCTATGAATGTTCCTGTATAGCTATTAAAATAGGTACATTAGGCTATTTAATGGCAGATTTTCACTGATACAAAGAGGAAAAAATTCTGGAATTCTCCAATAAGGAGAGATTCTGTTTCCTGTCGGGATAAACGGCGTTCAAAACAGTTGTAATGCCTCAAATGGCTTACAAAGATTCTGCCATGAGCAAAACACAAGTTTATGGGTGGTTTTCACGCTTTAGGAATGGTCACTTGTCGCTTGAAGACCAACCTCGTTCAGGACGACCGTCGATTTCCCGAAAACATTACGAAAATTCATGGACTGATCTTGGAGGACTGTCACCAAACAACTGACGAACTTGTTAATATGACTGGTGTGTCCTGAAGCTCATGCCAACGAACTTTTAGCAAGGATTGCAAATGAAAAGAGTTGCAGCAAAATGTGTGCCTTGCTTGCTCATGAAAGATCAAAAGCAGTCATGACTGAATGTGTGTTGTGAACTGAA
This sequence comes from Octopus bimaculoides, assembly GCF_046866305.1. Taxonomy (NCBI): domain Eukaryota; kingdom Metazoa; phylum Mollusca; class Cephalopoda; order Octopoda; family Octopodidae; genus Octopus; species Octopus bimaculoides. Next base: position 25,324,422 of record NC_142944.1, on the reverse strand, counting down.
AGAACAGTTGGAAGCTGATCCGAACCTTTTTTTCGAAGGTCATCACTGGTGACGAAAGCTGGTGCTACGGCTACGACCGGGAAACTAAGCAGCAATCAGGTTAGCAGAAACTCCCCCAAAACTGCATCAAGTGAAGTCCAATGTCAAAACGATACAGATTTGTTTCATAGATGCGAAAAAAAACAGCCCAAACCGAATTTGTTTTTCCCGATTAAATGGTTAACCAGACATTTTACTTAGCAGTTCTGAAGCATTTGCGAGTCACGATGAGACGAAAACGCCACGACCTGTGGCAAAGTGGTGAGTTTGGGCTCACCACAACAATACTGACTTGAGTGTGAGAAGCTTTTGACCAAAATTGCATGAGACCGCTTACCCACCCACCATATTCATCCGATCTTGCTCCATGTGACTTTTTTTTGTTTTTACAAATGAAAAATGTCCTTAAAGGAAAATGTTTTGCAGATGTGGAAGAGGTGAAGAAAAAAATGACGCATTGCCTCAAATGGAGAGTACATTAAGAGAGTAAACATGTAAAATTAAGTGAATAAAATAATATTGCAAAATTCCGGTTTCTTTTGGTACCTCCTGATAGTATGAGCAACATGTCCTACACCGTATGCAACTTTCTGGATACAATAAAAGAGCAAGATCAATGTATATGACGGTAGACGGATACAGGCTAGAAACCATCATATGAAACGATATAAATGGATCTTGTTTTCGGCATCAAAACAAAAAATGAAATAGGGTGAAAAGAATAAGTGATAAAGTAGGTTATGTACATTCGTGGTACAATAATGACAAATTCTAAGGAGTAATGGTTACTGATGTTACTCCTAAAAGTGAATTAGCCGCTCGTAAATTTCGAAAATCATTTAGGGATGCAAAAAGTAGGTGCTTTAAAAACCAGGCAAATCCGTTTGATCACAATATGAAGGACATGATCTTCCGATAAGGATACCAGTATTTACATGTACTATCAACCTTTAACTAGAAAGGCATGGAAAGCAATTGTAGGAACTCTATCACATCTCACATTGGTGAAACTACGCGCAACTTTGTACATCAGTAATCTAGGATCATTGTAATAATGAACAAGATGACATGTTGAATAATATACTAGTGGATCATATCCACATCGGTACCTTGTCTAGTGATGCAGATATTTGTTAGTACACCACCATATATTCAGGCAGACAGACGCTGACACACATAACACAAAGTTAAGGCAGATACACGAATCTATATGTAACAGAACAATGGCTAATAGTTTAATACACAATACGAGAGAAATTACAATGAATTCAACACTGTTGTGCCTCTAATACTTACACAAAAAAAATCTACCACTACTATATATGGATATGCGTGTATTCACATATGCATACCTGGATATCCAGATATGAACTAGATAGACCAGAACCTCAGTGACTGTGGTCAACTCTTCTCTCATCCCTCTTTTTTGGCCATGAACATACGTTGCAATGATTCTCATATACTTAAAGAAGAGCAGATATGTGTTTGTATCTACTACCATCAACATCAGCTACCATCATCTGACTCTACACATGTACACCCTGGCGTTATTATATGGGTGAGTAGACACGTGCATGCACATGTATTTGTATTTGTACGTGGTGTGTGTATGTATTTGTTCGTGTGCGTTTATGGATGCCTACAGATACATGTATATATAAATATGTGAATATATGATTGGCCATATGTGTGTATATGTGAGAAGAATTGCGTTTGTGGATAAATTCTTTATTCCTTTGAAAAATAAAAGACAAGAACAAATGACACATACATATATGATATACACGAATATATACACAACCAGCTTCCAGTCATTCAATAAAACATAACAAAGAATGACTATGATCATTCAACTCATTTAATCACCGCCATACATGCAAACTTACAGACATACAATTCCAAATGTATAAATATAGTAACAAGCACGAGAATATAATAGGTAGGCTTCGAATAATGAGAGCACGTTATTGATGAGGTCGCAAATGAAGGGAAAGGACTATGAGAAAGAGCTGATTGATTGATGGAACAACTAATTAAGCAATTGATTAGTTAATTAGCTAACTAGCTGACTACTAATAAAAAGAAGTTAAATATAACCCATGCATGTGTTACTTATACACTAAATAACTCTACCAAGATACAACATTTGATTCAATACACGCGTTCACATCAAGAAACAAGCAAAATACATAGAAATACGCAATATAATCACTTAGAAAGAGGAACACTTAAAATTTGTGAAAGATTCCAGAGACTCAAAATTTGCATTCTTGGGCACACAATTATGCACACAATCACTCACACATTTGGAATACACATACATACACTATAATGAAGCACATGCTTGGAGATACACTCACTGTAAGGGAGTACATAAATACACACACTTGTCTACTAGACTAACTTGCACACTAACTGTATTAGTGTAGGGTTATTCAGATATAAACATACTTTTAGCAACTAAGATAATATATTCAAATACAAATTTGTATGTGTGTGCACACATATTTTTATGCATATATATATATATATATATATATATATATATAACGAATGAAAGACAGAAGATGGAATATACGAGAATATATTATTAATCACAACAATTGTTTCGACACATCTAGCATCGACTCCTCTTGTGTGACTCACAAATACTGGTTCAAGAGTATCCGGTGGTGCAGACGTAACTCGTCAGCTGATAAATAAATAAATAAAAACTCGTTAAAATGCTAGATGTGCCGAAACAATTTTTGTGATTAGTAATATATTCTCGTATATTCCATCTTCTGTCTTTCATTCGTTATTTACCTAACGATCTCTCTGAAAGTAAACCATTCGTTTTATTATCCATTATATATATGCATATATCTATATATTATTTATATATACACACACACACACACACACACACACACACACACACACACACATATATATATATATATATATATATATATATATATATATATATATATATATATATATATATATATATATATACACACACATACGCACATACATGCTTATACATATAATGTATGTACGTGTGTGTGTGTGTGTATTTGTGTGTGTGTATACGTTCAAACGATTTAACTAAACATGACTTACCATCTATACTAATTATACTAGTTAAAAGAGTAAATAACACTAGTAAATATAATTATAATAATTATGACAGTAATATTAATTGAGGGCATAATGCCCAAATGAGCGAAATACCTCTGAATAAATAATGTACCCCAAACAATAAAACGTAAACAAAACTGCTACAATTAACTGTAATATAAATGAATATTTAAGAAACATGATTCAACGGTAATACCAGTAAAGCTGATTATAAGACCAGAATTCAATTCGATTTAAAGAGAATCGCTATCACATTCAACTGAATACCAACGCAGGGAGTTTTTTTTCGAATTAGCTCAC
>NC_142944.1:25298460-25313460 GCF_046866305.1 Octopus bimaculoides | reverse complement strand
TGTTACTTTGGGGTAGAAACTCGCCGGCGAGGAGAGCTCGATGACAGGGTGCATTGCCGTCGTCGAAAATCCAGTTCTTTGCGCTTCACAAATCCGGACGCTTTCGCGGAAAGCCCTCCTTCAAACGCTTCAAAGTGTCGCAAGTAAACACTCGATTGATGGTCTGACCCTGGGGGACGAATTCTTGATGCCCAATACAACTGATGTCGAAAAAACGATGAGCATGCTCTTGACTGAGCTGCGGCTCAATGCCATTTGAAACATTGCGCCCGACCATTGCCTCGTCGCTGTAAGCTTGCCGAAGCATGTTCAATGTCGTTGTAACAGACTTTCCAAGTTTAACGCGAAATTCCACATTGACTCTTTTTTCCACCACAATCGCAGACTACAGCATACACGTCATCACAAAAACCAAATTTCACAACTTGCGAAGGAAGGACAGTGATTTTACAACTATTTGTAAATTTCTTATAGTTGGTTCATCATAACGTCAAATTCATGCCCTCGCCCACGATTTAAAGGACTGAGAAGGGAAAAATGTAGTTTTTCTTATATAATTTATTTAATCAATTCAAATGTAATGTTCTGATTATATCACAAAATAGCCTCTTGTTCTTCGTTGTTCTATAGCCATAAATTTGAAATCCATTTGAAATCCATTTGCTTCACAGAAATTTGATGTACTTTGTGTGTCCCACAGTAATATTCGAATACTTCATAGCAAGTGATGACAAATTAGAAGATAGTAGTTATTTTACTCACTTCTTCTCGGTCACTGATAAATTCAGCTTTACTGCATACAAATTGTTGTAAGCCAACTATTTCATTTGTACAACACAACTGTTTACGTGTATCGAAGACTAAGATGGGATGAAGTGGAATCCTATTTTAGAAGTAGAAACACTATTGTCAATGTTGCGAAAATTCTCATCAACATCATGTAGGAATATATTTTACTAACATTATAAAGTGACAGATAATTTTTGCTTGAGCTCAATATTTTGCCACAATAGCTGCTTAAAAACCTTGTTCTTGCATGTATGCATGTATGTATTATGCATGCATGTATATACATACATGCATGTATCTATGTATGTATATACATACATGTATGTATGTATGTATGCATGGATGCATGGATTCATGTATGTATGTATATATTTCTATGTATATCTTTCTATCTGTGTGTGCAGGCTTTAAAACAAACTGCTGTAGTGAACATGGAAAGTAAATGAGCTTTCACTTGCGTTGACTACCAATTCTGAATCATGATGCATCATATACATATTGTTGAAGTCATCAAAATTTCTCTTTTTTCAATTGGTTCTCGAAGCTGCAGCCTTAGACGTTTTCTACTGAAAAGTGTTTTACAATCCAATATTTTGTACATGTTATTATTTATAACTTAATATGTACTTCGAGAGCAAGTTCGAAATAAAATGAAGCTATCTGTCAGTCTGTCTGTCTGTCTGTCTGTCTCTCTCTCTCTCTCTCTCTCTCTCTGTATATATATATATATATATATATATATATATATATATATATATAGAGAGAGAGAGAGAGAGAGAGAGAGAGAAAGAGATAATTGTATAGGTACAATTATACTTAAGGGCACAAAAGTTATTATGCTTGTATGCTGAAAGAACACGCCGAATACGTCTTACTACTTCAAATATTTACACTGCAAATAGTTACACAGGTTGAAGGCGGGAAAGCAGACTTGCTAAAAATTCATAAAATAATTGATAGTTTTGGATTGATCAATTTCTGGATTAGTTTAGTAACTTTTCCTTCATCAGCAAAACACACTGAGCCAAATAAATGAAAATATCTATACACATTTTTAGAAAAGCATACGCAAAATGCAAGTGCATGTAAATATTCACAAATATATACGCATTGAATTTCGCCCTTAAATATAATTGTACCCTATACAATTATATATCTCTAGACATGTATTTTACCTAAAAGGTTTTTAGATGCTGGCCACTGATAAAATTCAATGATTTAAAGGATTTTATCCTCTAATTATGTTTTTAATATAACCCTTTCAGTTTTGGTCAGTTTATTTCCCTCTGTTCTATACTGACCGAATACACATGTGTTAAGGTGGACTGCGAAATTCGATGCATATATATTTGCAAATATTTATATGTACTCGCATTTTGCGTATGCTTTTCTGAGGGTATGTATAGATATTTTCATTTATTTCACCCAGTGTGTTTTGCTGATGAAAGAAAAGTTACTAAACTAATTCAGAAATTGATCAGTCCAAAACTATCTGAATTATTTTATGTATTTTTAGTCAGTCTGTTTTCCCACTATCAACGTGTGTAATTATTCATGGAGTGAATATTTGAAGTGTTAGGACGTATGCGACGTGTTCGTCCAGTATATAGGCATAATAGCTTTTGTGCCCTAAAGTATAATTGTACCCAATATAATTATATATATATATATATATATATATATATATATATATGCATTTATTTGAATCTATATATGTTATTTGTCATGAATTAATATACAACATTTGGTAATATGAAGACAAAAGAAGTAGAGATGAAACGAGATCTAATAAAAACAAAGGTCAAGAAAGGAAATAAGGAAATAGGGAAAAATTAGAAGAAGCGTTAAAGAACTTAAGCATAGGTGAATTATATACATTTTGGGAGAATAAGAAATTATATAAATTTATATGAGAAGGACATCTTCAAAATGAAAGACGTATTCGTTCAAAAGATTCGATGTTAATCTTCAACATGGCGAGTGTCGCTGTGTGCATGCGCGCGCGTGTGCGAGCGTGTGTGTATGTATGTGTGTGCCTGTGTGTGTATGTGTGTGTATGTGTGTGTGTGTGTGAGTGTGTGTGTATGTGTGTGTGTGAGCCTGTGTTTGTCTCCCCTTGACAACTGGTGTTAGCGTATTAATGTCTCCGTAACCAAGCAGAGACCGATTGAAAAAGTACTAAGCTTAAAAATAAGTATTAGGGTCGAATTGTTCGACAAAAACACATCAAGGCGGTGCTCCAGCATGGCCGGCCGCAGTCCACTAAGTGAAAGAAGTAAAACAATAAAAGATTAAAAGAATATATATATATATAAATATACGTATTTGTAGTGCAATATATGGAATCATGTGACTGTCACAGAAATCTCTAAACACAAAAGCGCGCGCGTGTAATTGTGTGTGTGTGCGTGCGTGTGTATGTATGTGCGTGTTTGTGTGTGTGTGGGCATGTGTCTGTGTGAGCATATTTGCATGTTTGTGAAATAGTAGGTTTGCTCGTGTATGTCTACTGTAAACATTTTCTTTGATTCAATTAGATTGAAGGAGAAGAAAATTCTTTTAATTAACTGAAACTTGCAGATGCCAAGTGATTCTTCTCTCACCGTTCTGAGACTATATGAAGACGATAACAAACAATACTAATAATGATAATGCCAGTGACAAATATAACAATGATGATAACTAAACAGGGTCCGTTTTAAATAATATTTTTTTTCCGGTTAAGGTAGAAAGTTAGAATTGTTGTTGTGAAGTGTTAGACAATACCACAAACGCAGTACTTGACAGGTACTTTATTTCATAGACTGCGGAAAGGTTAAAGACTAGATTGATCTTAGTGGAGCTAGTGTTTACATTATAAGTCGTCTGGTGTACCCTTATCAGACGAGTAATCATGATGGGTATAATGGGCTTCGTATATTTTACCCCACTGTCACTTTGATGGCATGCACTGCTCTCTCACTCAATAATAATAATAATCCTTTCTAATATAGGCACAAGGCCTGGAATTTGTGGTGAGAGGGACAGGATTAAAGGCAATGTCGACCTCGGCGGAATTTGAACTCAGAACGTAGCGGCAGACGAAGTACCGCTAAGCATTTTTCCCGGCGCGCTAACGATTCTGCCAGCCCGCAATAATAATAAACGTCAATATGGAGTTTGGCAACATGAACTGAGTAAGAAACTGCACTGAATCACAAAGGGGCATATAAATACAGACGAGATCTTAACCTTGATTATGATGATGATAAGGTTATAAGGAGGATACACCACCCACTAAGGCAGAAGAAACGTATAAAACAAAAGCCAAACAAGAAAGCTTGAAGGTGATATCGAGACTGTGCATGGGCAATGCCCCAAACAAGCTGAGAAAGCTGATGCAGACATGAGAAGAACTCATTAGTGGCTGCAGATTGCTGGTTTGAAAACTGAAACAAAAGAATTTATCCTAGCGGCACAAGTTCAGAGTCTCATCACTCGGAACTATTAAGCTAATGTTACACACAATGAAGTAGACACAAAATGTACACTTTGAAATGACAAACTTGAGAGTATTGACCACATTGTTCCCGGTGCTCAGTCCTTGCCCCTACAGAATATAAAACAAAGCATGATCGAAATTGACCAATATTTGTACAGGAGACTCTGAACTTGTGCCGTCACTATGATATCTAGCACCCTAAGAATTAGTATGAATACCATACAGAACCAGTCACAGAGGGAGGGAACGTTACCATCATATGGGATTATTGGATACATAGAGATAGGCAAATAAATGTAAGAGACCAGACATCGTCATCAAAAACCTATGATAACAAAACATGCCTGTTAATTGATATGACAGTGCCTACTGAAAGGAACATCTCAGCAAAGGAATTTGAAAAAATGTCGAAATATAAGGATCTTGAGATCGAGATATCTAGAACGTGGCAATTAAGTACCAAAACCATCCCCGTTGTTGTAGGTGCCCTGGAAAGATAAAAAAAGGTAGTATTTTGACCAGATCCCTGGGAAAACAACAATCTATGACACTCAAAATTTTGTGAAAAATTTATCCGTTCGTGAAAGAAAACGGGAAGGGCCTACATACGTTGCTGTTAACGGAGGTTTAACAACATCATTTGTTTTGCTCCAGGTTCAGTCCCACTGCGTGGCACGTTGGGCAAAAACTTGTCAGTGGATTTGATAGACGGACACTGAAAGAATCCTGCCGTATATATGTGTGTGCATGCGCGCGCGTATGTGCGCGTGTGTGCGCGTGTGTGTGTGTACATATATATGTAAATACAGTTATTGTCTTTGCCTATAAACGTTTGATCGATTAATAGATTGTAAAACATTTCACTCGCACGTGAAATACGTACGTCATATTTCAGGTGATTCTAATGAAAAGCGTCTGAAATAACACGTGTACTTTGTCTATGTAATAGCAATAAAATAGACAATTAGCAACAAGTTACAGACAGATTAAAAAAATGAGTCTTGAAATTTCATCTGTATACGTATGTGCACCTGTATATATGGGTATGTTTGTATATATGTATATCTGTATCGATATGTGTGTATGTATGTATGTATATCTGTATGTATGTATGTATGTATGTATGTATGTATGTATGTGTCATTGTTCAATTCTATTTCATGATTTCTTGCCAATAGAAAAAGAGCCGGTTTCTAACTTAGATCCAAGGCGCCTTCATTGGAATTTCAACGTCAGTAACAGGGTATTTTTGTTTGTATGTATGTATTTGTGTATATATCTTATCTACAGCTACATATTGTGTAGTTAGATAAAGTGTCTTTATAACATCGGCTGATGAGATGAATATCTATCGAAACAACTTCATATTCTGTTAACTTGTGAATATTTAATATTTTTAATGCAATATATTTGAAGTGAACCCAACTTCTTTGTTCAAATGACATAGACGTAAATTCCTCGTATTGACTAAATGCTAGGTCGTTCTGTACTCTCATTAAATAAATATCTCCATTAGATGAACTAAAACTACTGTTTTGCATTATGCAGGTCTGTGTAGACTTAATTCATCACCCGTAGCTAAAATATTGATTAGGTCATTTATCCTTTCTAATAGTATTTTATGATACCCCATTAAAGAAATAAAGTTCTTAAGAAGTATTACAGTTGAAAGATAATGAGTCTCAACGAATTGAATAAAACAATATTAATTGCAAAACCATTCATTAAAGGCCGGAATAAGACGAAGTTTTACTTTCTGCTGAAGATGATCCTAGCTTTGCCACATAATGAAACAAGCATTTTCTGAGTCCGAGATAAAGACTCTACTTGCGTCTAATATATCTACTAGATATATTACTTTTTCTTTTATTTCTTTAGAATTGTAAGTGAGGAAGTGGGTATTTTTTCATCGAAAGCCAAATAGTAATTTACGAAATATTTGTATGTATATAGGTTTGAATGTACATCAAGCCCCGTCAATTCAGTTTGAAACAGACTAAATAGAAGAACAAGCATTTAAATTATACCTAGAAACATTTAATTGCACGATATTTACTCCTAATCATACTTTATGTAAACGAAATAAAACGTTCAGGATCATCATGCCATACTAAGGCTCTTTTTCTATTGGCAAGAAATCTTGAAATAGAATTGAACAATGACACATACATACATACATACATACATACATACATACATACATACATACATGCATGCATGCATGCATCCATCCATCCATCCATCCATACATACATACATACATACAGATATACACTAACATTGTGTTACAGGGAATATTTCTCCGAGTTCATCTGCACTGATCTTCTTAAGTCACTCAAAATACACGTTGTAACATGGCTTTTGATTATGTTTCGAGAATCAGGAGACAGATTTTGCATCAATGTGATGCATACTCAGGTTTTCCGTAAGTAATACTGAAAATATGATGCAATGAACAAAGAGTACGCTTATTCTTGAGTTCAAGAACTTAAAAAACCTTTTGAAGAATTTTTGTTTGTGTGTGTGTTTGCTAATGAGGGCCATCTTCAATACTTGTCAACAAGAGTCCAAACTCGTCCGATCTTGAAAGTTCTGTGTTCAGCCTAAAGAACATTCGCCAAATCTTCATAGATGCAAGAAGATATTCGGATATGTCAGACATTTTCAGACCTTAGCTAGCAGATGGTTATAGAGATTTGCTTAATAACTGAATAAGGGTATATTGCATCTTGTTTGAAATTTTGCATTGCAGCAATTCAGATGATAGTAAAAATATGTAGAATGTTTCGCCTGACTATTTAAAAGATTAAATTTAGATACGTGCTACTGAAAATTTCATTTAAACTTTCTGTGTGTTTCTGTATGTATGTATATGTGCATGTATGCATGCATGTATGAATATATGTATGTATGCATGCATGTAGGTATGTATGTATATAAGTCATTATTCAGTTTTATTCCAAGATTTGTTGCCTATAGAGAAAAAGCCGGTTTTTAACCTAGATCCAAGACTCCTTCATTGGAATTTCTATGTATGTATGTATGTATGTATGTATGTTTATAAATAAATAAATAACAAGACGGATTTTCCTACAGCTGTTTCCAACAAATTGGTATCAATTAATCAATTAAAAATTTGTTGGAAACAGCTGTAGTGAATTGCCACATTATCCATCTGTTGTTATTTATTTGTGTATTCATAATTCACCTCCTCGCAACCTGTTCCTTGCGTAGATCCGAGGTATATTATGGACCGTGCCTGTAGTGCGATTAACCTCAGTGTTAACATCACTGCTTAATTTCTATGTTATTGATATACTCAGTCAGGTACAGTTAATCGTATACATAACCTGAATAGCTTTCTGCCTGTGCTTCGCTACCCGCGTATGTATTCCTCCATTTTTGTCGTGTACACGTTTTACTTTCCAACCCGACCCGGTGCTTTACCATTTAAGTGCCTGATTGACTTGAATCCTGATCTATTATATGTATGTTTACATATATTTATACACACACACACACACACACTCACACACACACACACACACACACACACACACACACACACACACACACACACACACACACACACACATACAGACACAACAGGAAGTCAAACAGATAGACAGTTAGTTCGATTGATTGATAGACAGGTGAATAAATCTGTTTCAGCTCCTCATCTATCAAGAATTGTGCTAGGCATACATACAAAGACATATACACATACGCACATATACACACACACGCATACATACAAGAGATAAATAGATGGACATAGATTATATATGCAAACATGTATGTTTGCAATTATATGTGTGGTGCACAACTGGCAGAAATATAAATGGGAAAATAAGCAGAAAGATAGAAAGCATTTCAGATATACCGTTAACTTTACACGTATATGTAGCATAATTTATGTGCATTGTGCATTTATATATCCGTATATAGATAGAGAGGGGATACAATATTTGTGACAGCGAGCATATATCTGACCATGATTATATATTCTCAAATTAACTCGTATATATATTATTATTTACTCTCTCATTCAGTTCTCTGCTCACGACCATAATCTATATTTTTCTCATTTCTTGTTGAGTTTAGTCCCTTCCTATATTTAACTATTCATACTGAATTGCTTACAAATATTTTCCAATTTTACCACGCTCATATCTCAACATTTTCTTCCAATATTCTGCATATGGTCGAAACACATTTTTTTCCATTTCCTTTCCTCTCGCCTTTACATTGTTATCCATTCTATTCTATTGAATAAATGAAACATACAGCAAGAGGAAGTTAATACAAATAGTGGTTTAATTGCGCGTCCTGACACCAACAAATGGTATTTCTCTGTCCCTGCGTTCAGATAGATTGTCATTACATATTCTAATTAAGCTATAATTGGGACCCTGACAGGTGCTACTTCTCCGGATCAAAGTAGACTCGGGAACACTTGTGGGTAAGAGGTTTTCTACACTCTTCAAATCCCTGGAACTCTCGTAGCAGAGCCCCACTTCTGGGTGCTGTTTCTAGTCATACCCATATGTATGTATGTATGTATATATCTACACACACAATGACACACACACATACACGTGTGTGCGTGCGTGTGTATGTGTGTATGCACACACATACGCGCGCGCATGACTTATATAGATTAATAAATTAGCTTTTATAAATTCTGTCACTATGTTTGCCTTTTTTTCCGTGCTAATCTCCTTTGCTCTTCTTAATTAGTTTCGACCATTTTATTATTTCTTGAAACAGTCAACTGATAAGAACAAACAGCTTTACGCATATACTTTTAAGGACATTCGTTTCAGTCGGTAATACGGTTCAGGCATTTTGTTTTATTGCTTATAAAATATACTTTAAAACGGGAATTAAGTCGTATGTATTGGAATATCCAAATTTTATTTTTGTACATTAGATTTATATATATATATATATATAATACAAAGAATATATATGCATTTATACACACATATATGTACATATTTACATCTACATGTGTATATAGATGCATATCAGGGTACAGGACGTTAGAACAATGAACTACAGACAACGGAACGAACACATAGGAAAACGGAAAGCCCCTTGGAATATTCCTTCATCAGCTGCCTCTATTCTAACCCGATGTTTCGAAGATAATATATATATATGGGGGGAGGGTAGAGAGATAGAAAGACAGAAAGTGAGTGAGAGAGAGAGCATATGTACAGTTGATACCCCAAATGTTTGTTTCCTCAAACTTTCCTAAAAATAAGTATTTTTTAAACGACATTTAACAGAAATACATTTACGAGAATGTATATTACATAATGTTGATATTTCAAACATATAAATCTAAAAGGGAAGTGAAAAATGATAATGTTACAGAAATTGGTGATAGCAAAATCCTGCTTGAAGGAAAGAATGGTTCAAAACTACTCCACACTCCAAAAACTTATTTTTCTAAATTTTCTTAACATAATTGCAATCTACTCCATCGAAAACCTATTTCTACAAAATCTTATTTTAAAATTTGTATTTTTCAGAAAGTTAAGAGAATGTTATAGCCATACCTATCGTTTTACGACGAAAATTGTGTGCATATTATGTGCAAATACTCGTATGAACATCAACACAATAAATTGTGAAGATCGTGCGTGCACACACATATACCTGCATATAATAAGTTGCTGGCACTCCGTCGCTTACGACGTCGAGGGTTCCAGTTGATCCTATCAACGGAACAGCCTGCTCGTGAAATTAACGTGCAAGTGGCTGAGCACCCCACAGACACGTGTACCCTTAACGTAGTTCTCGGGGATATTTATTGTGACACAGTGTGACAAGGCTGACCCTTTGAATTACAAGCACAACAGAAACAGGAAGTAAGCGTGAGAGAAAGTTGTGGTGAAAGAGTACAGCAGGGTTCGCCAGCATCCCCTGCCGGAGCCTCGTGGGGCTTTAGGTGTTTTCGCTCAATAAACACTCAAAACGCCCGGACTGGGAATCGAAACCGCGATCCTATGACCGCGAGTCCGCTGCCCTAACCACTGGGCCATTGGGCCTCCACGCATATAATAAGATGTCGAAGTTATTCACATCGCTATAATAGTTGCCTCCAGAAATTTTGCAATTTATACAAGTCTGGTAAGAAAAAAAAAAGATGGTTATCTTCAGATAAATGCGAAGAAGCCTCTGTTTTACGGAAGATCGTAAAAGTAATCGAATTGTGAAAATTAACGGAAACTGAAAACTTGGAATTAATACTTCATACACCATGGCTAGACAGGAGACTTCGAGTCAGCTATTGTAAGCCCCTATCCATTACATATAAAGGACTAAGGACGAATAACAAATAAGATTTTAAAATAACCAAACTATTAGAAATATAATGCCAAAGAGCTACATCAAAAACGACCTTCGCCTAGAAAAAGTTCGTTCATCAAAAAGGCACATCAAAGTAGAAGTCCAACCAGAGTAATGGATTCTTCTTTTGAAAAGACTATAAGCAAAACAGACCGCGACTGATGCGATAATAACAATAAACAGAAACAAACATGCTGCAATTTTACAAACAACTGAAAGTGCAGTTACAAAACGAATCGAAATAAAACCTATTACCGTGATGAAATCTGCGATGGATCAGAAGAATATAGACAGAATCTATCTATCTATCTATCTGTGTGTGTGTGTGTGTGTGTGTGTGTGTGTGTGTGTGTGTGTGTGTGTGTGTGCGTCTGTGTGTGTGTGTGTGTGTGTGTGTGTGTGCGTTGGCACTCCATCGCTTACGACGTCGAGGGTTCCAGTTGATCCGATCAATGGAACAGCCTGCTCGTGAAATTAACGTGCAAGCGGCTGAGCACTCCACAGACACGTGTACCCTTAACGTAGTTCTCGGGGATATTCAGCGTGACACAGTGTGACAAGGCTGACTCTTTGAATTACAGGCACAACAGAAACAGGAAGTAAGAGTGAGAGGAAGTTGTGGTGGAAGAGTACAGCAGGGTTCACCACCATCCCCTGCCAGAGCCTCGTGGAGCCTTAGGTGTTTTTGCTCAATAAACACTCAAAACGCCCGGTCTGGGAATCGAAACCACGATCCTATGACCGTGAGTCTGTTACCCTAACCACTGGGCCATTGCGCCTCCACATGTATATACATATATAAACATGTATATATCCACACACACACATATATATATATATACAAACACACACACACGCATATATACATACATACATATATATATGTACACACACGCACACACACACGCACACACACACACACAGACACACACACACACACAGACACACACATATATATATATATATATATATATAGGCGCACACAAACATATATTTATATATATATATATATGTATAATTCTTCGATGGAACAAAAGAAACTTTAATAAAAGCATTATACCATGTTTTGTTATTGTAGTGTATATTATAGTTATCATAAATCAATATATTGATTCGTCTTGAGATTCTCCTCTCGTATAAAACAGGAAAGTCACGTGCCTTTTCATAAATATATATATATATATACGGTTTTAGCAGGAAAATATAAGTGTAAGTAATATGAAGTTATCCCTTTCTTGAATTGTTTTGAATGGAATAGTAAAGTGAAGTCGGAGACCAGAAACCGTGTCTGCAAATTTTATCTTTAAACGCTATGTCCATATCAAATAATATTTTAGAGTAAGTGATCGGCTTAGTGAAGTATAAGATTGTATTGGAAGAATATACGTAAGAATAATAAATCGTCAAATTATTTATCTATTATGAACAGTGATGTTTTCCAATATATTATCTTGATTTTGTTCCACAAACGTTGGGGTTTCCATTTTTTTCCCTATTCACAAATGATCAGTCATGCCTGATTCTTGTTTACGGCTTGACTATGTTTCTATAGCTTTACTTTCAGTGAGTTTGTAGCCTCACTTTTATTTCCCCTCCAATAACGTTATAGGATGGAATGTATACAGTCACAAGAAATCACAACGAAGATGTCATTGTGATTACTTGTGATGAAATTGTTTTCAGTTGAAAGATGGATCTGCATTTGAATACCATCCTGGTCTGCGTTTCATAAAAAGGAGTGCAGATCAGACTTTTCGAAGTTTTTCCTGATATGCCTTTAAATATGAGATAGACAGTCAATAGATGATACTTTGATCAACATTCTCGACTCTTTATTCCTGCTTTTGAAATCTGACGTTATGTCTCCAGGATAGTTGTTGCTGTGGATGGCCTTTCTCTATAACAATTATCGTCTCTTGTAGGTAAATATATGCATTGCTACTTAGGGTCTTGGTTTGTTCGGCATTATAAATAGCGAGTGATATCATTCTCTATGCAGTATGAATGGTTGAAATCAAACTTCAGGTATTGTTCGGTAACAATATTGTTCAGGATTTCCCAAAACATGAGAGCCTCTTTTCCGAGCTTAATCTCCACCAGAAGAAATCATTATGAAAAACTCTGTACACTTCAACCCATGAAGTTACAGTAATGAATAGGAAAATATGACATCCTCCACTAGAATAAGGCGTAAAGCGGTGATGGAGAGGGATATGCAAAAATAAGGCATAAACAAGTCTTCAATAGTTGCAAAGTCAAGATATGTAGGGAGCAACATTGAAACAATATAAGGCCTAAATCCATGAAAAAGTTAGCTTTAAACCTCCTAGTTTCCATCACTTAATTGTCAAACGAATCGGTGGTATATTGATTGTAAAACATTTCAGTGCTAAGTGTTGCATTTTAACTAGTATGTGTGAGTTAAGTCCGTAGATCAGTAAGTTATATATTCCTGGTTAAAGCAAAAGAAATTGCATCACAAATTCTAGAATAACTGAAATAACTAGAATAAAAATGAGAATAAGCTTTCCTCGAAGATTAAATTAAAAGCACGGTATGAAATTTCGTGACCGCTACTGAACACACTAAGCACTTGGAAAGGGAGGGAAGGTACAAATCTCGAAACACTGTGAAAACTACGATGAAGAAACTATTCCAAACGTATCAGTGTATAATAAAATATTATAAGTTTCAGGATAAGTTGTAATTACCATATGTAGTACATAAATACAAAGACATAAATAATATGAGTTATCAGATTCTAGGATTAATTTGAATTTAAATCATTAGCTCCATTTATAGGAAATAAGAGCCTCGGGTATTGACAAACACTAAAAGTATTAAATCTTAAACCCTCGGTCGATGACTTCAATCATTAAAGTTAAAAATAAGAAATAAAACAGAAAACTATTGTGCAGCAAGATCACGGTTGAAAACTGAATCACAGCTCTAAAATTTTTCCAGTCTAGGACCACGAACATAAAATGAAAACTGCCACCATGAAAGAAATTAAAGCCTGTGTGAATATTGCTCGTCTTATCAGCACTGTCTTTCAATAGTTGACATGGCAAGCTTCAATGAAAGGCCAAATATTTTTTGGTTAAAGATTCCGGAAGGTGGCTTATAAAAGCTGGTAAGTTCTACCTAGGCCATCTAGAGTAGTCATGTTGTTTGTCTCAGCGAATTGGGGGTCTGTCCTCCTCTTTCATTTTTCTTATAAAACCTGCTTATGCATTTTTCTTCAGAAGGTAGAACTCATAACTAGTAACGCACTAGTTTAAATCTCGTATTATCTGGCAAGTTATAAAGAAAGGATTTCTAATCGTCACGTTTGTTGAACGTTGTTCCATGGATTTATTGGGTGCACATTTGTAAATATTATGATGTAGGTTGATAAAATATTTGAAAACTCAGGTATACATTAGTGTGGTTTAAATTATACTTTCAAAAATCCCTGACGCTCTGTTTGAGAACAGTATGCAAGTGTTTGTGTGTGTGTGTGTGTGTGTGTGTGTGTGTGTGTGTGTGTGTGTGTGTGTGTGCATCAAAATTCTTAACAGATAACAGTGCATGGAGTAAATTAAAAATCCTTCATGAGGCTTAAAGGACAATTTGAACAAAGCATAAATTATCGCTACGCATTTTATTTCCAATGTATGCTCTTAACATTTGTGTGAACGTCGCGGCATCTCGTATTTTCTATATTTCAAAGTAGTCAAGGAAGTGATAATTGTATTAGGGCATCATGATGCAACTCGCTTATGAACAAAGATATTTTTGTTGTAACCAACCCATATTTTTCCAGGCATATTGTATCTTGTGCCAAATTATCCAAAGTATATTTTCTTTTATTTTCCAAGGCGGTAAAAACGAATCACGAAATTACTAAAAAAAAAATGAACAAAATGATATGAATAACAACTGGAAAAAGAAAAAAAAAAGGAAAGAAGAAACGAATGTGAGGTAGGTGACAGAAACAAAGGCTAACAAAAATGATAGTATAAATTATAAGGAGCTTCCAACCTATTACTAGGAGTAGACGCAAAAATGAAATTGTCCTTATAAAAATACAAGCATAAATAGTCATACACACATATATGTGTACACATACACACATATTCATACATTAATACACAGATGTACACAATGTCTGTCTGTCTGTCCGTCTGTTTTTCTTTTCCCTCCAATACACGCACACACACACACGTACATACATGTTTATCAGGAGAAGGTAATAGAAAGGAAAAGAGAGATAGACAGAATAAAACGTACGTATATCAAGATATGAGTGCTTTCATGCTTGCTGTATATAATTTTACTCGTGTTATCGTAAGTATTAATGTGAATATAGTGACATGGTTTTGGAAGCT
>NC_142944.1:25293460-25295960 GCF_046866305.1 Octopus bimaculoides | reverse complement strand
TCTATGCTAAAATAATATGCAATTCTCCCACTTAGACATTTATATGTAAATACATGTATACGCCTGTGTACGTATACATGTTATGTATGTACATATTTCTTTCCCTCACACACGCGTGCACAGACAGTTTCTCTTTTGAACTTTCTCTTACATGTGCTCGTCATGTCCATGATGAAGTATATGTTTAGTTTCTGCCCACTGCTTGCATTTATACAAATACATACAGTGCCAATATTTTGTAAAAGATCAGGAACAATATCTTCTCTCCAGGCTATTATATTTAAAGATACTCCTTTATGGCTGCTGAAATCAGAAAATATGGAATACTTATACTGTTGTGAAATTAGTTCGGTGCAAGTGGTTAAGCAAAATACTTGAACTCAGAAATCCTTCAAACATTTTTCATGCGTATGGGAAAGGGTTAGAGCTTATTCAGTCACGGCAACGTATTCAGTATGAATACTTTTCTTGTCTGCTAATTTATGTATGAAGGTTGTAAATTAATAATTAATAGATTATTAAGATTAATGAGATAAATATCAGAAACAGAATGAGTTTTACAAACATTGGTTTGTGCATAATCAAACATAACCAATAGGTATCATAGTATAACGGTAAGCTTCCTGAGTTCTGAGACCGCCACATTGCTTCAATTTTCAGTTTGAATGAATTCAATTCATTTACACAACTAAAAT
The DNA here is from genome assembly GCF_046866305.1 of Octopus bimaculoides. Taxonomy (NCBI): domain Eukaryota; kingdom Metazoa; phylum Mollusca; class Cephalopoda; order Octopoda; family Octopodidae; genus Octopus; species Octopus bimaculoides. The sequence goes on along the minus strand of NC_142944.1, from coordinate 25,295,265 downwards.
TCATGTAAATGACGGACTTCAGAAGACTTCGCTATCAAAAGTGCAAATATGATAACCAAAAACTAACTAAACTAAAATAAAACAAACACTATTAATAAAGAATTACATCAATACAGTGGATTGTTGTCACTAACTATTTCATTTTATTTATGTCACTAATGTTCGTATAAAATTAAAGAATAATAATTAATCCCACTTCTTCTTTGCAGTCATACATAAATGAGAATTTATGATGTTCATACCTTACTCAATGACATGGTCAGACTGAAATAAACTAAATTATACACTCACTACATCCCGTAAACACATACTCTTATATTAGCCTTACTCTTATATTAGCCTTACCGCCATCATCACCACATTATCTCTGATTTCCACTGTCACCATCCACTACCATCTGAGCCGTCTCCGCCACCACCATCACCATCACCATCACCACCACTACCAGCACCACCAACATAATCATAATCATTTCGACGAAGAACAGTAAAAACATTACAGCAATAGCATTAACTCCAGCAATCAGATATTTAACAACTATAAACCGTGTCATGCTCACCATAACCATCTCCCTAATATGATTACTACTTCAACTACACTCACTACCACGAGAAACTCAACCAAATCCACTGCTACACTACTGAGAATGGTATAATATTAAGATACTAAGAGTAAACAAGATTACTAAGAATGGAAGTAGCAGCCTTCAACGACCAACCATTACCACCATTACAAAAACAATCAACAGCCACAATAAGCAAAAATAAATACCACAAATAACTTTAATTTCTTTACACCGCCATCCCCAATACCCACAGGAACATCAGCAAAACAATAAACATCACAACAAACAACACCTTTACTTTCCACCACCATTACTACAGCATCAACACACATCATCTCTTTCAACTTCAAAACAAACAATTACATAATCATTAAAAGCAAATATCATTAAAGAACATCCTTAATTCTCAAATCGGCACCAGAACCAATCACCACCAGCACAAGCATCAGAACTAAAATCACCATCGCTCTCACCAACATCACGATCACCACAACAACAACAACAACCAAAATCACAACTACCATCACTGACAACGAAAAACATAAGCACAGAACCTTAATTCCATTCTACGCTGCAATCATTAACTCACCACCACAACCACTATTACAACCATCGTTATAACAATCAACATAATCGCCAAAAAACCACAAGCAACGCCATCATTATCATTAACACCACTACTGCTGCCACCTAGTCAATCAACTTTGCATTTAAATTGATCTAAGTACATACTGAAGAACACAGTAAAGGTCATATTGGATGTTTCAGCCATTAGATTACTATGTTTGACTGTCTGTCTGCTTCACTGAATGAATGACTCACTATCTAACTCTCTGACTGTCTAACTATCAGTTTTAAAGTCACTTTTATTCGTTAAGAACTAAAACCAAGTATCGTCAGTAAAAATGGTAAACCTGTTTAACTTTTACAATACGTGATTGCGAAAACACACATATACATATACGCGTGCATACCCAAACTGCTATGTATGCTTGCACCTCTTTGTGTATGTATATAAGTATGTAAATATGCATATCTGTATATGCCTATATACAATACACACACACATGCATACATACACGCATATTATCAGTATTGTTGTTATTGCTGTTGTTGCTATTACATAGACGGCGAGCCATTGTGGTCTCCGTTTGTAAGACAAGCTTTCTTTCTGTAGTTCATCGCTTTGACGGAGTTGCAATTCTGAATGAAGAAAAGACAAAGGTTAAGCGCCTGGCAT
>NC_142944.1:25260960-25288460 GCF_046866305.1 Octopus bimaculoides | reverse complement strand
TTTTATTCGAATGAATCAAGCCCAGTCCTGATTATTATTATTATTGTTGTTGTTGTTGTTGTTGTTGTTGTTGTTATTGTTGTTGTTGTTGTTGTTCCATCAGTCGCTTGCAAAACCGCTAAGTTATGGAAATGCAAACAAACCAATACCGGTCAAGCAGTGATGGAGGACAAACAAACACACACACGCACACACGCATGTACATCACACGCAGAGACAAGCACACACACATACACACACACGCACGCACACACATACACATGTATGAAGGGTTTCTACCAAACCCACTCAGAAGGATTTGGTCGGCTGGATTCTATTGTAGAAGACACTCTCCCAAAGTGCCACGCAGTGGGACTGGACCCGGAACCATGTGGTTGGGAGGCAAACTTCTTACCATACAGCCATGCCTGCGCCTAAGTAGATAGATAGATAGATAGATAGATAGATAGATAGATAGATAGATAGATAAATAGATAAATAGATAAATAGATACATACTTACACACATATATATGCATACATACATACATACATACATACATACATATATACGTACATACATGCATACATACATACATACATACATACATACATACATACATACATACATGCGTGCATACATACATACATACATGCATACATACATACATGCATGCATACATATATACATACATATGTGTCTCCCTAATTTCTTACACTTTACGATGTATACTTCAGTTGCATCTCATACGATAGATTGAGAAAAGAAATTTTTCGATACTTATGACACAGATGATATTAATATTAATAAAAACAACTCCAGAATATCATCATCATAAACAGCAATAATTATATAGTAATATTAAAAGTAACATAAAAATAGTAGCAACAATAAATACTAATGTTTCTATCACAATCATCAACTGCACAACATTATTCTTATGAAAATAAAAATAAAATTAAAAAACTTCTCCAGTCGGTTTAATTATCGCTTCAAAAATAACAGCACCAAATTCTATTTTGTTTATCAAAATGATTCTATATTAAAACAAGGTGTCTTCAGACCTTTAATCAAATTCTTTTTTTTTTTTAAATCATTTTTCGTTATTTGTTTGTAGAGAAAATTTAATTATTTTAGCTAGTTGAAGAGATAATAAAAATAATAACAACTACAACAGCAGCAGCACCAGCACCAGCAACAACAACAACAACAACAACAACAACGACGATGACGATGATGATGATTTCTCTTATTAGCCACCGGAGCATAGGGAAACTGATTTCATCATAGATATTGCACACTCTGGTGATGACTGAATATTGGAAAACAAGTACCAGTGCTCAACTAGTACAGATTTGAGCACTGGGGTCGATGTAATAATAATAATAAGCATCATGAAAATCCTAATGATATTTTATATTTGTTACCTCTGTGAAGAATGGGGTGGATAATACAAAGACAGCTAAAACGTGTGGGGTTTACATATAATGAGATAATAAAAAAGGCATATGTATATAGAAAGCATACACAGTATACAATAAAACAAAGAAGGAAATCATACATAGTATACAATAGTCTAAAGAAAGAAGGAAGGATAAAAAGTCGGGGATGATAGTGATGTTGTCCCCCTGATACAGGAGGACCTCAAGGCATAATCGAGGAATCTCACCGTCACTGGCATTTCAAAAGTGCTGTCCTCAATCGAGGACCGGACCTCCCTCTCCACCCTTATTTTCTTTTTCAAATGAAAGTTGAAAACTTCGATGAAGTCTCTACCAAAGAAGAATGTCTCTGTCCTCATGCCTTTCAGTAACGTCCACCAGACAACCTCCTTTGCCATCGCCACCGGGCAAAGAAAATGCCTTCCCAGCCCGATTAAAACTTCACTATCTATAAGTTTTCCCTGCTCAAACACGCAAGCAATCATCCTTTATATAACTTTAAAAATTTGAATGTCTACAATTTTCTGTGACTATTCCAAATTTATTTTATTCATTTTCACTATTCGAATACGTAAACATGTCTTTTATAGCAAGAACATTCTTAGATGCCTCTGGCTATCTAACTAGAGTAACTTCAAAATTAAGTGACACTGAGTAATTTTAAAAAAAAATCTTTCTTTTTCTAGCATCTAGAACACGCAAACATTCTGCTTTTATAGCCAGGAAAAATTGAAACGCCTCCAAAACTTAAAACTCAGAACAGTTTCAGAACTAATAACAAACACAAAAGATAGCGATTAACATATTTACATATTGCACAATTACAAAAACTGTAAAGCGCAGCAAACTTCATTTAATATTGTAAAAAAATCATGGATGTATATATTTTTTTTTCTATCGGCAATTGAAACAGAACAAAGTAAATCAGTTTCCTTCAAAATCTCCCACTACTTTCATTAATCAGTTGTAAACACATTTTGCTGACCATGTGGGTGCAACCACTCTTTTTTCACTTCCCGTTCAACATCTATAGAATCTGTTTAGACTAATGATATCTAACTGTATGTCCGCCAAACTGTGTCTCTTCCCCAAATCTTATGTACTTATGACTGTCTCAAACACAAGGCAAAAGTTGTAGGATAAAACCAGCAAAATTAACTTCGCCAATTCCCAGTAACATCAGCAACAACTCAGAAAGTAACAACAATAACAACTATGATAACTATACCATTACCATGGCTACAGAATGTAGCCACAAGGACAAAAATAATGACAATAATAATGGGGATCAGCAATAGCCACAACTACTAAAGTAGCATAAAAATAGTAAATGTAACGGCAATAAAAATAATGGTAATAATAATGGTGGTAATGATAATGGTAGAGATAATAATAATCGTTTCTTCATTAGCCATACAGGGCTCAATAATAATAATATTAATGCTGCATAAATGTTTTATTACACACAAAGGAAAATTAAAATAATACACCAAATCGTTTGTCCTATAGTTAATCTTGAAGTGCGTCTCTTAGCAAAGAGCCAACCTGAAGTTGAAAAGTCATCTTCTGACACAAACTCTTCTCCAAAACGAACTTGGATGACCACTAAACGGTAACTTCCCAATCTCAAGTCCTCAAAGTTCACCACCTCAGGCACCACAAAAAAAGAAAAATAACGTAAAGAAGTAATATACACTTATTACTATGCATTAAGGAGACCATCCCTAGAGAGACACACCACAAAATCATGAAATATGGAGAACATGAAATCAAGGTAGCAGACCATACTTAGCTGAAAATAAGTTAGTAAATGTTATGAGGGATATCTTCAGAAATAATCTTGACCAAGCACGCAGCAGAAAAGACCTAAATATAAGACAGGAAGGAAATGAAGAATCAGATTAGGAGAGAAAATGCCATGAGTCTTAATTGAAAGACTATCAACTGACTAAATTCTAATGAACTTGATAACGATAACCAGAAAAGTGGTAAATAAAGTATTTGAAGGCCATACATTTGCTGAAGAACACAGAGAGTCTATGATGGGCATGAAGCAGAAAATTCTGAATGAACTTGCTGAATGAACTTCATACAAATATGAACGATAGAGAATCCCTCTATAAACTCTCACATGTAAACCAAAATAAAAATAAATTATGTAACAAAAGAAATCATACAAGAATTAAAATCTGACCATATTAAGTTAAATGAAGAATGAGAAAAAAATCCTCAGAAGAAATCCAAACTGGAAAAATAGAATTGAAAACAGATTGAAATAATGAGAGGAGAAATATCAATATTAAAGGAATTAATCTGAGGAAAAGATGTAAGATCCAGAAAAGGTAGGGAGATGAAGAGAAAATATAGATTCTCACCAAGAGAAGAACTGATATGAACAAAAGAAATGCTGGAGCAAAATGTTGAAGGAAAACTTCAAAAAACACGACGTTATGAGAAAAGAAACAAATTTTACAAGCAAAATAAGCTGCTCACATCCAATGAGAAAATATTCTACAGAGAAAATAAGCTCCCAAGGAAGAAGTTGGAAACGTTTGGAAGAAGATTTGGAGTGATGAGAAGTCATACAATGAAACTGCAAATTGGATTAGATGCAGAGAAGGATCCTACCAAAGATTACAAGAACAAGCATGGGAAGACGTTACAATAGCAGACCTAAGGAAGACCCTCATGGAGGTTCATAAGTAGACAGGGTGCCAAATTTCTAGCTCTCATCGTTCCAGTGCACACAGGAAAAGTTAGTCTAGCTGGCCAATGAAGTTATGAGAGATCCTTAGAAATCACTTGACTGGTTAGCAAGTGGTATTACTTACCTACTCCCAATGAATAATGAATCCAAAGTTCCAAAAACCTATAAGTCCATTATCTGTTTATCTGCGACTTATAACAAGTACTAGTAGAATTTCCTGAATCTTGCCAGACAGGCATTAGGGAAAGCTTTAAAACAAATAGAAAGAAGTCCTGGAATAATCTCACAAATTCCCAGCGTTACGCACTCCGTCGTGTAGCTAATAATGACTCTATTGTTATTAAAATAGCGGGTAAGCAAGGCGCTATTGTAATTATAGACACCAGTGAGTATATTTCGGCTTATGAAGAAGTTTTAAGAGACAAAACTTCACATGAAGAATTATCTGTCGATCCAAACCCGAATTACAGAGAGGAACTTGACTAAATAATTCTGGAAATGGAGGTAAACAGTTTCATTAATCCAAGAGTTTACAGAGTCAGAACAAAGAAAACCTGTATTTTATGGTCTCCCCAAAATACACAAAAAGTTCGAAAGATTTCTTCTAATGCACTCAATTTGCAGCAGATATGGTGTATAAGAACATTTACATGTTCCCAGCTCAAATTTCGAAGTGGTTGGATAGCTTTCTACTCCTTGTTGCAAGATCAAGCTCCTATATTCAGGATACCTTCGATTTTAACAACTTTTCCAAGCACCGAAGTAGTATGGAAAACTGGGGGTTATTTTGGTAACCATGGATGTTTTATTCACTATACTCCAATATTGACACGATGAGGGAGTGGAAGCATGCATGACTGTCTTAGAAAAACGGTCAAACAAAAGTATTCCATTTAATTTTCCCTGTAAGTTATTGAAGATTTTGCGCCATGGTAACCCTCATGGCAGTTATTTTTGCTAATGTCTTCATGAGGAAATTCGCGATACAGTTAATAAATACATTCAAATCCTTGCGTGGTCATGAACCGATACTCTGGTTACAGTTCATTGATGACTGTTCTTCTTGTCCGGGAAAGATCACAGGACAGTTTTAATTGACTTCTTGCATTTCTGTGACTGTTACGTTAAAAACTATGGTTTTTAAGTCTAATATAAAATGTACGTCTAGTTTTAAAAACACTGTCTTCCAGTTTTTGGTCACAAAAGTTAAGTGTTCTGGATGCAAAACAGTGACAGAGTTATTTGGCAAGGCCACGTCATCCGACATTTACCTTCATCGCTGCTCTGATTATCCGCATCATATAATTTAAGTCAAATCCGAAATCCCAATTTTTGTGGATAAAATGGATTTATATTGATATAGGGGATTACTAGAAACATGCAAATGCTTTTGTAGACCATTATGTCAAACTCGGTTATAGTGAATCATGAGTAAAGGGAATCGCAATGACAAAGCTAAAATTAGCAAAGATAGTCAAACTTCCACGCATAATTTTAACAACCAAAGTAAAATTTGTGATAGATTTTCTTTAGTGATTAGCTGGCACCAGAATTTCGCTGGCTTTTCAAAAGTGTTACATAAAAATTACTAGCATATTTCAGAAAAATATCCCCGCTTCATACAAATATTCCCTCAGCCGCCTATTGTAGCCTTTAGATTGAATCAAAATATAAGAGAATAGCCGCAAGAGAGGTAAATCCTGATCACTGTGCAACAACATGAGTCAAATCAATTCCATCAGGAATCATAATAGGAATGTTATGATTTGTACGGAAGGTGGAACATACAAAGATTCCCATTTGGTGTACGCGGCAGAATGCATCACACATAATTTGATTTATGTTGATTGTACAATAAAACAATTAAATAAAAGATTCAATGGACACAGGTATGACGTCAGGCACAATAGCGTTAGTTCGACCAAACTTGCTGAACATTTCACGTCAAACGGCTACAATTTTGAAAAAGACTTGCAAGTTCATATTCTCAGAAAATATTCTGAATCTACATACACCACTCAAAAGCATATGTTGATTGTCTGTACCTACCTAGAAGTAAAGGAAAAAGAGGAATGGCGCAGGTAGATCTGTGCTGTAAGACCTCCACGATCGCAATGAATAGGTACTTATATAGTACAGAGAACTGGACGCTGCAACTTGTGTGCAAACATGAATGCAGCAAAACAAAATCACCTTATATTATCAAAGAAGCTTGCAAATTCGCAAGGGAACTTGGCATTAATCCTGAACTATTTGAAAAACCTGAAACTACTACCACAAAACATGCAAAATGGATCAAGCAGACTTCAAAAAAGAACGGGCAGAAACAAATTGAGGAGCGGTGATGCCAAAAGCCTCTGCATGGATAGTATGTACTTCGAAATCGAAATGCTGATGTAAATCAAGCAACAACCCATTAGTGGCTGAGAAATTCAGGACTGAAAGCAGAGACTGAAGGTTTCATATTGGCAGCACAAGATCAAAACTTGATTACAAAAACTACCAGGCTCACGTTCTTCAAAACGATTCTGACTCTAAATGCGGCTCCCACAAATACAAAAGAAGACGTGGTAATGTCGTAAGAATGATTCATTGAGAACTGAGTGGCATGTATGAATTGGATAGAGCAAGGATGTGGTACGGGTAAACCTTAGAAGGAATAATCGAGAATGACAAGATAAAGATACTGGTTTCAAATTTTAGCACAAGGCCAGCAAGTCTGCCGGAGATGGGTAAGTCGATTGCATCGACCCCAATGCTCCACTGGTACATATTTTATCGACCCCTAAAGGATGAAAGGCAAATTCGACCCTGCAGAATTTGCACTCAGAACGTAAAAACAAGCAAAATGCCGCAAATCATTTTGCCCAGCATGGTAACTCTTCCGCCAGTTACTATGCAGTAGTCTTAAGCAATTTATTTCTCTATATTCTTGTCTGTGTCTTTTGTTAAATTTGGAATTTGTTGGGTATGGTATCCCTTCCGTTTTACTTCGCTATCTCTGTCTTTGTCTCTCTCTCTCTCTCAATCTATATTTTCCCCTTCTTCTCTGATTATATTTTTGTCACACAGAAAATATTTTACTTGCAATGTAAGATAAATATATTTTTAATTTCCAAATTCAAAATGTAAATAAACATTTAGATGAATATTTTTCAGCATTCTTTTATTTACTTTTTCTTCCATTTACATAGTTCCAATATCGTATTATACCATTTAGTTTTGTTGACGCCAAATTTGTTATTAAGATGATGATGATGATAGTTCATTATGGTTACGATGCTGAGAATGACAATGTGTTTTCTTTCTTTTTTTTATTTATTAAACTGTAAGCTATAATGATGTATGTCATATCTATTCACATAGGGTTTAAATGTGCAACTCATGCTATTTAATTCCAATTAGGTTTTGACAAAATCTCGTTGTCAGTTTCTTTTTCGAAACTATTTCCAGTTATACAGGCACAGGCATGGCTGTGTGCTAAGAAGTTTGCTTCCCACATCGTTCAGGGTTCGGTCCTATGGTGTGGCACCTTGGGTAAATGTCTTCTATGTTAGCCTTGGACCTATCGAAGCCTTGTCAAGTTATTTCACCACCACGTCATAGACTGTCTTTTCGGTTCGCCTTTCTTTGAGTGACCTGATAAGACTTTATTCTACGTTCCTTTGTCAGGATAATTTTGTCTTTGGGAAAGCTACCACGCTCAGCAGCCAAAGATCTGCACTTGAACATCAACTGTATGGATCATTGTTATCTGGGAAGTAGTATTACATTTAAATTCTAATTGATCCAATAGTAGTACTTTCTACTGCAATGAGTTCAGTTTTATATTGATAAAGCAAGAGAAGGAGGGAAAAGAACCTAACGTTAGAAAGAGAGAAACAGGTTGAGAGAGACAGACTTATAGAGACATTTTGAGAAATAAAAAGTGATAGTGGAGAAAACCAATAATGAGAGACATTGCTGAAATAGATTGACGCAGAGACTAACTGATAGGAAGCGACAGACAAATAGACGGGCAGACAAAGATGCTGAAAAAGAGAGAAACTGAAATGAGAGAAAGTCAGGTACGTAGAGGGAGTCAGAGAGAGAGAGAGAGAGAGAGAGAGAGAGAGGAAGAAAGAAAGAGAGAAAGGGTGAGAGAGAGGAGAGAGAGAGGGGGGGAGACGGATTGATGGATATGGTGATTAACACTATCAGACTGATTGATAATAAACTACCTCTTCTGAGAAGTGTTTAGTTTAGAAGAAAAAGAGATCGATATTTAGTAAATGTAGAATTTTTGAAGATTATATTGGTCAATAAAACGATAAAGAGTATATTTAGGGAAATTTGATATTTTGTACACTTATTGAGAAGGGAAGTCATTTAACAATAGAGATTGTAGAGAAAAATAAATGTATTCAATATTTTAACTTTACAAAAAAGATGATGGTGACACCAAAACATATATTGTCTTTTGAAAATGAGGAAAACAAACAATGTTGGTATTTTAGACAATAAAATATCTACGATAATTCTATTGAAGAGAGATAAAGTGAATCTAAATTGAATCTTCTTAAATTGGAAAATGGTGAAATAAAACTATTGTTATTATGAAGCAAAACAATGTTAACAATATAGCGGAGATAAAATGCCTCTGAAGAATGTTCTTCATACTAAATACAAATGCGGTGGGATCTCACATATGTAACAAAGTTAGTTAAAAATTCTTCAGTAAACTGAGGTTATCTACGCAATTAAACACAAAAACTCCCCTCTCAGAATGTTTAAATCCAAAGGCAACAAGGAAGGATTGGAATTTCTTTTTCTTCCTGAAGAATCCAACAAAAGCCAAGATTTTGTAATTTGTAAAAACATCTCTCTAGAACAAAGTCAACACGCGTTAGAGACTTGTATAAAATGTTCACAGCAATTTCAATGTGGGGCAACGAATTAAATCTTTTAGAAAATTTCTAACTTAAGTTCAAATCTTCCCGTTTTGCCTTACTCCAACCCAGAATCGATGAAAGAGTATACTAACAAACTTTTGCAGTGTTGAAGTATATTCCTGAGTATAAATGATTACACTAACGAATCTGCCAGCTGACCTAACTATACTACTACTACTACTACTACTACTACTACTACTACTACTACTACTACTACTACTACTGACGACGACAACAACAACAGCAACAATAAAATAATAATAATAATAATAATAATAATAATAATAATAATAATAATAATAATAATAATAATAATAAGAAGAAGAAGAAGAAGAAGAAGAAGAAGAAGAATGGTTTCAAATTTTGGCACCAAACTAGCAATTTCGGAGGAGGGATACGTCGATTTGATTGTTTCCAGTACTCAACTGGTACTTATTTTATCGACCCTGAAATGATCAAAGGCAAAACTGACCCCAGCGGAGTTTCAACTTAGAACGAGGAGACGGACGAAATGTATTTCGCTCGGCGTGCTGACGATTCTGCTAGTTCGGCACCTTCATAATATTATTATTAATAATAATTAATAATAATAACAATAACAATAATAATAATATTTTATTGGCTACAAAGCCCAAACGCAAAAACAAAGGATAATACAAAACAAAGAACAGTGGCGTTTTACATACACTGCGTGTAAAGCATTATAAACAATAACACTTAACATGAAAAAAATTCGAACAATAAAATTCCCGAAAAGGGGGTAAAGTTCACCTAAAGGCATCCAAGGAATCTAACACATCCTTGATAACCCGAACGCCAAGAGTATCTCGGCCGGGCACACCTTCCCTCTCCATTCCCTCCAGCCTACTGGTGCATACTCAGAATAGGCCCATCCACAAAGGACATCCTCGCCACACTCATCTACCTTTTATTTACTACAACCACCAGACAGGGGAAAACTGCCTGTCCTTCCCGCCCCAAAAGAAAGCAGCAGGGTTATTTTCCCGATGGACTCCGCCGATAATCGGATCCGTCCTACACGCGACAAAAGCTGTTCGATAAAGTTTCACCCGTCAGCAATTTCATCATTCTACGCACATCTTGAACAGGTCCGTCTAACGGCACTTTCATACTTGTAGAGCTTTCTCGAACCGGAAGAGATTTCCGGTAGCACTGCCGGATACGGCAATTATCCATAGTCCCCAGCCAGAAAGACCTCCAGAAAATACCAGCCAATTGATCTCCCCTGATGCTCAATGATTACCCTAGAACGCCATCGCTTTTCTAATCCCCTATAGAATTCCAGTGTGCAACCTCCAAGGAACGCATTGATCGACTGTCAGAGGGCTGAGTACTTGCCAACATTCCAGGTGCCAAACACCCTTCCTCGCTCTATGCTTGATTCAGAACTATTGCTCCGTCAATGAGACAAGCTGCAGAAAAATCCATTCTGAAAAACGACGACCTCACCTGCTCACCTGCGCATCATTAGCTACGGCATGTCTAATCCTCAACTCAGCGGCTGCTGACAGCAGATGAACCGTCTTACGAGCGGAACACATCCCTTCCTCAGAAAGCGGTGGAACAAACGCTCCAGGTTGATCAGTCACGAAGCAGGACAAGGGACGATGGAAGCGATGTACGAATTAACCACCTGCGCTTGAGTTTTCAGAAACAGCTTCTCCTCTGCCCATTTCTTAGTGAGACTGGCCACTCTGCTTGTCACTCCCTCCCCAGTTCCTGCCTACCTAGAGGTCTGGACTAAATTAGACCCCGAGGAATTTAACCGATTCTTCCATCCAGCGACCTACGACGCTGTCTGATGGCATAGACCTGCCTTTGCAGGTGCCGAGCTGCAGGTCCACCAACTTCTCTTGGTTAATATTTACTCGCGTTACCACTTCCCTTATGATAGTGCTGATCACCTCGATTTTCGAGATGTCCGATATTATTACGGTGACGTCATCGGCATAAGGTGACACAAACTTTCCACATTCCAGTTCATGCGGAATGCCCCTCGAAACATCCAGCTTACGTAGTAATGGCTTGAGAGCCACCACATACAGAAGGGGTAAGAGCGGGTATCTTTAGTGGATTAAACGTACGATGCTAAATGATTCCGTGAAGTGACTTTGACCATTCCAGCAATCCAGATTCTGAAAATAGGAGCGAAACCAGCCGATGCGAGAACAGTCTTTAAGTATTGGTGATCGACCCTAACAAAAGCTTTCGATTGATCCAAACAGATCAGGGCCCTACCTATTCCAGGTTCCTTACCAACCTTTTCTGTGACATAATGCATGAAATGTAGGTTGTCATGGACAAATCTGTTTGGGATAGCGTATGTCTGCACTTCACAGGCCAGTTTATCGACGACAAGCGCCAACTTCTTGGCTAATAATAACAACAACAACTACTACTACAACAATAAAACAACAACAATAATTAAAACAAAGCATTTTAAGCATCTCTTTTAGGACATCCGCATGCAAAAAAAAAAAAAAAGGAAAAAACAGAAATGAATTACTTATCTCGATTCCATCGCACATTAACTCCCAATACCACCTCCCTGTGAGTTCCAGTTTAAACTATGCTTCATTTGAAGCTGACACCTATAATCAATTCCATTACGGCAACTAATGTCAGCGAAATGTGTTATATCGACTTTAAACTATGATTAATTTAGTCAAAAGTTCGGTCATAATTAATGCGGTGATAATGACCTGTATTCCCTGTTGCCATGGTATTATTGGAAAAAAAAATTATGTGGTAATGATGATGAAGGTGATAATGAAATGGGTGGAAACTGTAGCTTGAAAATTAAGAAATATCTCCTGCTATTTATATATTGTGAATTAAACAGCATCAAATGTCATGAATCATAAATCACCAATGTAATATATTAATATAAAAATGTGAGACACGATTATACAATGTATTTTATGCTTTGATTTTCATTCGGGGGTTATAATTATAATTAATAAGAAAAGAAAGTATAGATTTAAAGAATATTCCTAATGATCTATTCGAATGTGAATGCAACTCTCGTACCTGTGTATATTTGCGTGTATATATACGATATATATATATATATCAGTGGCGACTCTGGCACTAGAGCTGATAAATTTAGTAAAATGATTTAAGCTGATTTAGTTTCTGCCAAAACTGACTTCAAGTATGTAATTGCAGCCAGTAACTCAGCTCCTTTTATTGAGCCTGGTCGCAGACCATTTCTTTTTGTTCAGCGTCTGGTGGTCATCTTAGAGGTGCCCTGTGTCCCAAAATATCATTCGTGGCAGACGTTCTCTCGATATCATTTACACGCACCTGACTCGGGCTCAGAAGTTACAGTCCGAGTTGTTATCTATAATCGTAAAAATTAAAAGTAATTCAAATTAAATGTTTTCTTGGAACAATAAATTTCTATAGAAATTAGGATTTAAATTCCAATCTATGAAAAGTTTCTGTTCTACAATATTCTTAAAGGAACGAAAAATTATCCAGCAACTCGGGCTAATACGAACGAAACTAGTAACTATAAAAAAACTAACTGGTATATCTTGTCAAGATATCAGATCGCTGATGTTTGCTGTGCATTCCCCTGTCGTTATTTGATTGTTGTTATTCTGTGCGTCTGTGAGTAAATATCAGTTGTGTTTTGCAGGGTTCCTTTAATTTTACCCTTAACTTAGAAATGGAGAAATACATAGTGCTAGATATTAAAAAAACAAGCCATTTCGGGCTAGAAATATTGCAGCAAAACGTGAAATTCTTCGAGCAGGCATGTATTCTAAGTGAAATCTGTGACGAGCCGGAGTGACACTGACGATTTGGAGTCGCCTCTGATGTATATATATATATATATATATATATATATATGACTGGAAAAATATTCTCTATTCTAAACCTGTTGTATTATATATGCCACATTTACATTGTAGCAATAACATTATGTTATTCATCTGAATATTAAAAGCGATTCCCAGATAACTGATGTTTTATAATGTAAAAACTTTCTTTACATGCTATACCAATAAGTGCTTCTTACATTTTCATATCTCTTTTTATCGTCATTTGAATTCTACACCTGAGAGAGCAAACATGAACATGTGGTTTACATGTCACTTGTCAGCTTTGAGATATATGATATGAGTGAAACACGGTTACCAGTTTAGTTCTAGAAAACACTCGTCCAATAAAATTATTAGAGCGGACCCTATTTATGTATTATGCCGTAGAATTAATAAATGTCATATCACTGATATCTCTGGCATACGATCATCTAACATTTGGTGAATTTCTATATCTTATCTAAAGTATAAGAAGAAAACTACAATCTTTTTCCAGTGTACAGCTTTATTTTTTACACACGTATGTGTGTGTGTGTAAGTTTGTCTGCGTGTGTCTGTCTGTGTCTGTGACTGTGTCTGTGTGCATGTGTGTGTGTGACTGGAACGACAAGAGAGCATCTATTTACGTTTACCTTCATTTATTTTCAATTAGAAACAAGAAAATAAATAAATAGTTGAATTTCTACCTACAGATTTTCTGAATATTGAACAGTCACATCTCTGAAGGGATCAGTAACTTGTCTGCGTTCCTGCTTACTAGTTCTCTAGTCCTTGCTAAAATAACTCTAAGGTTCTTAGACTCCATTCTTTGCTTCCATACTTGAAATTTCTTCTCTAACTTTAAAAGGGATTCAGTTATAAGAACAAGGTCATCAGCATAGAAGAGATTCCAAGGGCAACAGGTCTTAAATTCCTCTGTTATGGCCTGGAGAACTATGATGAACAATATAGAGCTGAGAACCAATCATTGGTGAACTCCTACTTGCACACTAAATTCGTTGCTGAACTCATTGTCGTCTTTCACCTTACTGATAGCATTTTTGTACATGGGTTAGAAGGCTCTCACCAACCCTCATCTACCCCTAGCTTCCCCATAGGCCACCAGATGTGTAAGCGAACGCATTCTCCATCTGGACAAATGTCAAGTGCAGCGGTTAATGTTTTGCTAAATGCTTCTCCAGCAGTTACCTTACAAAGAAGATAGCCCCAGTAGTGCAAGCTCCATCTCATGTAGGCTAACTCATTTCCTATCTAGTTGTGCTATGGCACACTCTGTAAATTTCATGACCTGGTGCTGAAATTTGATAAATTTGTAATTATTTTTGTTTCTGGCATCATCTTTCACTTTGCAGCAGTTGACTAAATGCTGCTATACTAGTCGTTGTATATAAACTCAAGCCTGGACAACCTTACATATATCCAGTATGTAATCTCTCTCTCACATATGCACACAAACACACACATACACAAACACACATACACAATACAAACACGTGCACGCGCACGCACACACACACACATTGAGTCATTTATGACCAAAAAACATACTGGTATTAATTACTGAAAAAAAGTGTTAGAATGCAGTTGGTCAAAGATCGGTACAATTTCATAAGGCGCTAAAAATAACAGGACATTTAAAAGAATTTGTTCCAATGTCAGCTACAGTTATTACCTAGCAGCATGGTATTTTAATTTTTGAAGTGGAAATGCAATTGGTGGTTTAGTTAGGGGATCAAAATCAACAAAAGACATTTTGGTTAATTTCAAGAAAAACCTCGAAGCCAATTTAAAAACTACACCAGCAGCTTCTGAAGATGATTTTGGGGAAAAATCTTATGAATAAAGTCTGCTGGACCAGATGAGAAGACAGTTCAGTTATTTCAATGTGGGAGTGAACTTGCATAATATTAAAGTACAATATCCGCATAATAGCAGGTGCTGATTTAAGTATCCACTAATAAAACCAAAATATGTCCATAAATGTTATCTGCACTGCCAATAAAGATCGCGTGTTCCTCTTATGTATGAAAATTCAGTTTTCCGTTAGATTAAATCTAAATTTCTTTAAATTACTACATTTTTTTCTTTAGTAGTCATCCAAATTTCTTCTAAGTTTTTGCTTTATTTTGGAATATGTAGTCTATTCCGAATATCATTCCCTACTCCATCATCCATCTAATGTTATAAGGTTGGGACAATGATATATAGCTTCATTGAAATGATTTGACTACCTAGAAGTTCCAGCTAAATAATCCTTAAACTGTGACATACTATTGGATTGTCCGGAAAGTTCGTGCCGATTTTTAAAGGAAAGAAAAAAGTCTATAAATACTTGCCATTACATTTTTATTCAACCAAATATGAACCATTTTGTTACACAATGCGTCTCCATCTCTCTTTTAACTTGAAAATAACCTCTTCCCAGAATTGAGGTGGTTTCATGGCAAATAAGTCGAAAAGTAAGCTACTATAAATCGGCACGAACTTTCCGGACAACCCAATATTTTAAATAGAACTTGGCATTGTATGACATACTTCAAGTAAAAACTGCCCGAAAAGAAGGCGTGAAATTCAAGAATCAAATGGTTTTGATAAAATGTTGTTCGGTTATTCAAAACACAGTTTAAGCTAAACCTACGACATCATCTACATAAAAATTGTCTGAAACGTGACACAGTCAAACATTCAAGCATACTACTACTACTACTACTACTACTACTACTACTACTACTACTACTACTACTACTACTACTGTTGTTGTTGTTGTTGTTGCTGCTGCTGCTGCTGCTATTACTATTATCAGCATATCTGTCACATATATACACCTGTACCTTACCTATCACCATACATACATCCCTCTATCAATTATAGTGGTCATATAGTATTATTAGTGTTCACACATACTCCTTTTGCACCTTTAATTTTGTCAACCAAACAAAGGAGCTTCGACCTGCTAGAAATAATAGCCAATCATCGTACATTCTTAAATATTTTAAGGAAATATGAAGTAATGTAGGGACTATAGGTACTAACACCTAAAGGACGGTCGTGACAAATTTTGTTATAGATTTTCTCTACAAAGATTGGCGTGAGGCTAAACAATAACATAATGTACATTTGCATTGTTATATCTAATATTCACATAATATTATCATTAAATTATGCCATCAACTCAAACTACATTATCATTACTACAACGCTACACCACTGTTACGACTGCTACAATCGCTCCCATCACCACTTTCGCATTAGCCACCACTGCTACGGCAACAATCAGTTCCACTACTACCATTACTACAACTCAACACCACCACTACGATTTCCACTACCACCGCCACCACTGCCGCCGCCGCCGCCGCCGCCACCAGCAGCAGCACCACCACCACCACCACCACCACCACCTCAACCACTTTCATATATTGTACCACAACAATGATTGTTAATGTTCCGAAGATAATCGTCATTTCCGAAAAGGAAAACTGCTGTAAGATACTTAACACAGCTTTCTCTAGCTGTCACAGTGAAATACAAACCTTCAATCTCCATAATACATTACACACTGCCTCCATTATCACTGCCACCTACATATCACACTTACCCTATTTATAATTCCTTTCTCCACTTCAATCTCTCTTCAATCCCTCATTCGCATTTCTCTCATCCCTCTCCCCATATCTGTCTACCTTTCCATCTCTCTAAGATCCTCTCTCTGCTTCACCACTCAATCCCTCTGTATAAACATTTACTTCCCTTCTCTGTCTCTACCTGTTTTTCTCTCGTTCACTCTCTCTCTCTCTCTCTCTCTCTCTCTCTCTCTCTCTCTCTCTGGCTATTTCCCGATCTCACTCCTTTTTTTTCATTCATATAATCTTGTTTCTTCTTATCTCTTTCATTTCGTCTTGATTGTTGTTGATGGTGTCATTCTTCTGTCTATCTTCTTTCCGAATCCCATTCCCGCTACTACCACCCAACCAACCACCAACCTCATTTTTTCTCACCTTGCAATATCTTCTAATACTTCCCTTTCATCGTACACTGACACCAGTTCACAAACAGACACACTGAAACACACACACACACACACACACACACACACATACACACACACATTATAACGTCTCAGCCATTTAAGGAACACTCAAACAGGCACATATGTCTGCACATACACTCAAAGACACACAGATACACTTATGTGTGCGTGCAGAATGTCACTGAAACAAAAAAAATATCTTCAGTCGTTTACTTCATATCTCCCTATCCCTCCATCCACATGTAACACACACACACACACGCGCGCGTGCACACATACATACACACACCGTGGCAGTGGTAGTAGTAAATGATCGACGACAGACTGCCGTCGTGTGTAAAAGATGTCATTTCAAGTCGCCCGTTAGGCGAAGGGAGACACTTTCAGAATAATTGTTTGTGTTCGTTCCTATAGCGGCTGTCGCCTTGCCATCAAAAGATCCATCTGCCAACGATCAAACCCGACACACGACAAGCTAGGCGAGATATCATTGGAAGTGAATTGCCTAGAGGGGCGCGGAAACCTGAAATCATTTATATCCCTACACACCTCTCTCCCAGACTCTCACATTGTCTCCCCTCTCACACTCCCTGAATTTACTATTTCACTCTCATGGCTGACTGACGATACGTCCATCTATCTATTTTGTGATACCTCTTCTTTTCCCTCTTCCTCTGTCTGTTTGTCTGTCTGCCTCTTTCTCTCTTTCATTCTCCTTTCCCACTCTCTCTCTTTCTCCCTTTCCCACTCTCTCTATTCGTCTCTTACATACACATACACACACAAACATGCGTATATACGTAAAGACAATTTCCTTTACAACACAAATTTTACTCATCAAAACGATAACAGACACACGTGTCTTCTGATGAGTGTGTGTGCATGGTTATATGTGTGTATGTTGTGTGTGTTGTGTGTGTTGTGTGTTGTGTGTGTGTGTGTTCTGAAGTGATAGCACACATGAACAAACTGACTTTCACAAAGATACATTTATGTATGAAGTCCAGACATGCACTGAAATAAATTCACGCACACACACTCGAACACAGACGCACATATAGAAATGTATTTTAAGTGCTCACAACACTCTTCACTTTCAAATGTATTTTTATGTTTATGTCTTGTATATGTTTTCTTAAAAGCATGCGCATATATGTGTGAACACGGAAAAACTAAAAAGAGAACTGACATATAAATAGATAGGCAAGAATTACGTTAAAAATGTAAACGCAATTAGATACATACGCACACCAAAACATACGTTAAATAACATACATTTACAGCTAGAAATGTATGTACATATCAGCATGTATGTATACATACACATACACACACACATACACACCCACACGTGCTCGCACACACACATACGCATACACACATGCGCTCGCGCACAAACGTACACACACACACATCTACACACCCATCACCTAATAGAGAACCATATGTACTTTCGGTAATATCGAAAGGCGGGTACCAACACGCCCGCCTACATTCCGATTGCACACGATAGTAAATCACTTCCTTCTCAGTATATCAACAAAGGTTTTTCAGTAATTACATACAACACAGATATATACTTCAAGTGATTTCAGATCTCTTAAACACAGCAGATCTTAGAAAAGATGTGCATTTAATTACAGTATACGCGCGCGCACACATACTCACATGCGCGCGCGCACGCACGCACGCACACATTCATACATACATGCATACATATATAATACATATATATATATGTGTGTATATATATATATATATATATATATATATATATATATATATATATATATATATATATATATATATGGAGTTAGCCAAAAGTCACCTGACAGTAATTCAGGACCATTTCATTCCAAGATTTATTTATGTTTAACAACTGAATGAATTCAATAAAACATCTATGAAACATCATGAAAATTGTTGAAACAGAATTACATATGGCATTTAGGGAATTTTGATTTACTATCGGGTGACATTACATACACACACACACACACACACACACACACACACACACACACACACACACACACACACACACACACACACACACACATATATATATATATATATATATATATATAATTCCGTTTCATTTTTTTTCCCTCACAAAAATTTTATAAAAACTTAATTCCTACCTTTAATCAATTAAGCCTCAAAATCACGGTTACTTCTAATTTGTCAGAAGTCCAATGTTTATGTTCCCTTAGATCTAAACTCTCATTCTTGAAAACTGTGCAATAAGCTCAACGAAAATTTTTTCCACATATACAAACAACCCTGCCACCATCCCACACTGTTTAAAAACCTGATAACTAACATTGGCACCTCTCTTCTTCTAAAGGAATTTTTGATAAGGCAGCCCCCTGCCATAACAATTCCCCAGATAATAGTGGTTTGAAAGATAAGTTATATTACAACCCTTCTTGTAATAATACGAATGATAAAGATTAACCTAAGAATAGGCTTAAGAAAATAATTCAGTTCGCCCCCACTTCTCCCTAAGTGTTAAAATTAACGTAGGTAAAAGATTCCTGTTTCTTTTAGACAAGCGCTTACCAGAAAATCATAAATACAGAAAAATCTTTAACAGTCATTCAAACAAATGATATAGCTGCTGCCCCAATGTAAAGAGCATCATTACCTGCAAACAGCACCAAGAGTCCAATCCCAGTTGTAACTCTCGAGACTCTGGAGCTTGTCAATTCGACCAGAGGTGCATGAAAAACTCTGGCAAAAGTTACAATAACGCTGCATGATAACATAACCAAAAAGAAGAATTACATCGGGTTATGCGAAGGCGACTTCAAAAGTCGCTATGCTGACCACTTATCCTCTTTCCGGTATATGGACAAAATTAAAGCCACTAAATTGGCTAGCCACGTTCGAGGTTTGAGAACCATTTCCACACCTACTACAATCAAGGGAAAATCGTAGAAAAATCCATGCCAAATGTGAATGGATAAAAAAACATTCAAGTTATGCTTACCCGAAAGATCGCACATCCATTTTATATCTAAAATGTCAACCGCACTGCAGAATTCCGGATCAGAAATTCTCAACACATGCAAACCAATAGAGAAGATTCTTTTGGCGAATTGGGAGTGACTGTGTGGTAAGTAGCTTGCTTACGAACCATATGGTCTTGGGTTCAGTCCCACTGCGTGGCACCTTGGGCAAGTGTATTCTACTATAGCCTCGGGCCGACCAAAGCCTTGAGAGTGGATTTGGTAGACGGAAACTGAAAGAAGCCTGTCGTATATATGTGCATATGTACATATATATATGTGTGTGTGTGTGTGTGTGTGTGTGTGTGTGTGTGTGTGTGTCCTCCAGCATCGCTTGACAACCGATGATGGTGTGTTTACGTCCCCGTAACTTATTGGTTCGGCAAAAGAGGCCGATAGAATAAGTACTAGGCTTACAAAGAATAAGGGGTCGATTTGATTCGACTAGAGGCGGTGCTCCAGTATGGCCGCAGTCAAATGACTGAAACAAGTAAAAGAGTAAAAGAGAGTACAGATTGAGCAGCCGTATCGCAGACTTTAACAGACATTCGATCAAATAATATACTTCCATTGATTAATATCAACTTCTGTTGATTCTATATCATCTAGCCATACGACATTAGGCTCAGAGGGAACATTACTCTAATCCTTTTTTCTTTATTTTTTGGCTTTTTCCTTTTCCGTTATTTTTTTTCGTTGTTTGTTTTTTCACCATTTCACTTTTTGAACGCATCTTAATCTTGTATTTTTTTCCTCGTGATATCTCCTGTTCTATTGTCCTGATTTGTAACTTGTATGTTTCCAGAGCCTCAAAATTACTTAGAGACACTAGGCGTGCTTTAAAACCTGCCTAGTTAATATTTCCGATGTATGAAACTAGTAATAGCTCATAATTATATACTGTGTACACTAAACTATATACATGCATAGACGCGCGCACGCACTCACACACACACACACACACACACACACACACACACACACACACACACACACACACACACACACACACACACACACACAGAAAGTGAGAGAAAGAGAGAGAAGTACATAGTAAGACGTATACATACATCTCAACTACACGACAATGTATATATTTCCTTTTGTTCTATTTCAGCCATCAGACAGCTGCCATTTAAGCGTATAGACACTAATGGCTACCTCTATACTTGACTGGTAGCTGTTTTACCAAACTCGATGCATAGAAATAAGAAAATAACTGGGCTCTATATTTTTATGATGTCATTCCGATCCTGCCACCCACTGCTTTATGGTGTCTATATATATAGTGTTACAGATTAAACTTCGCAACACAAACTATAATGATTAGAAAGAAGGCCTATAACAAGAAGTTGAGAGACGTTTATGAATCTGTATATGTCTGCATGTATGTGCGTGTTTATATATGTGTATGTGAACGTACTTATACACATAATACACGCGCGCGCGCATATATATTCATATACGCACATGCATATGAAGTTTTGTGAATGAAATCGGAAGAGGGCGTTCAAAACAAAGTATAGGGCATATTGGCTTTTAAACTGAATTCTTTTATTCGTTATACGAGTTCCAGGCTTAGCACTGGCTTGAAACTGAAGTCGTGAGAAAATGGATTTAGTTGAAATAAGTTATGTACATGACCCAAGATCAACATGTGTTTGTGCGTTTGTGTTAATATATGTCTGTGTGTCTTTATATACATTAAGAGCAGTGCCCCGGTATGACCTCAAACAATGGCTAAATCCTGTAAAATATAATAAATATATACACATAACCATACATATATTTTCCGGGAAATATTATATTACACATCAAAGGACTAAGAAATCAATTCTAGTATTGCTCTAAAATTATTTGACGTATTCATTTTTAGAGAAGTTATGCAGCTTCAACAAACAGAAGTATACTTGTTGTGTCTCACCAACTGAGTCTCCGCAGCTTCGGTGTATATAGAGCTACGTATAGTTCTTAAACTTGCTTAAAGTATTCTCTATATACAGTAAATCATTAAAAAAAAAAAAAGAAATTCGACAGACAGTTTTAGAAATTCTATCCTTGTTGTTTTCTTAACTTATATAAAGCGTTATAACCACAATATTATTTCATAACATTATGTAAACTGAATTGCAGTAAAATTTTTCTCCTGGATGTCCATTTTCATGTAATGAAATAAGGAAATGAAATAATAATCTTGGCATGCATGATTGTGTTACTATCTAAGCCAGACCTCAACGATAACGAACCGCTTTTGAAATAAATTTGCTTTGTAACCCTAAAATTCTTTTATACGGAACCCGATATCCTGATATCTTTATTAGTGATGTGTGTATATATCAAAGTAAGAATACATATAAATTCGTAATAGCAGATGCAGTATAGTAATAGAACAATATTCTCTCTTTCTTTCTCTCTTTCTCTTTTTGCGATTGCTTATATATATATATGAACGTATGAATACATACTACTATAGTAAATTTGTCTGCAATTTCAGATATGAAATTAAGTTATAATCATCATTAACAAATAACTAAATTGCTACGACTGCAATTAACTAATTGAGAGAAACAAATCGAAGATATAAGCTTGTATGTATCTCATCATTAGTTTAGACAATACTACTTGCATATTTAAAATAAGAAATAAAGATTTCCATAAAAATGTCGGGGAAGCATATTTGATCTACGATCTCGCACTATAGACAAAAGAAATGAAATTTAAATCATTAAAATCATTAAAACTGGCATGAATAAATACAAGATGACATTATAAAAGGAAAGTAAGAATAGAGAAGGTCATGTAAAAGAAAGAGACTATACAAAGGGAAAACCTAGACACACAGACAAAAGTTTTAAAATATTGATGAGGATGAATGAGCCAATGGAAATATAACTAGTAATACACACGATACAATTATATTTCGCAAATTACTTTAAATCGTTATCTTCTGTTGTCTTTACGTCATATCCGCAAAATAAATATATGACTGAGAAGCACTCTTTATATAAATGCATATACATACATACATACATACATACATACATACATATATATATATATATATATATATATATATATATATATATATCTTGTAGCCACCGTCATTCATTTTCTCTACCCTATTATGTGATAGCAAAATGATGTATTGAAAATTTTAATCCAGTAACTTTACTTCTATATCATGAATATCTTGACCTAATTCTTTAATACCATGTGAGGATGTATATTTATAGTTTTAGAAAGAAGTGAAAACGGATTACAAATATCGAGTTGCCTGTTTACATGTATTCAGTTCAAGACATTTGGCATTATGTCGGTGCTTTTCCGGTGTATTGAATAAATTTTTTTTTGTCCAATTTCACTCATTTAATATTTAGGGGCTTTTGTATTATTTTTACTGGGGAAGCGTATTTCCAGAATTGTCATTGAAGTACTCAACCGTATAAATTAATCAAATCAAGCGCAGACATCATCAATCCAGTTGACACATAAATATAGCTTCCAGTATCAATATATGAGTTATTTTCTTTTTATCTGTAATAGCAGTTCAATCTTCATTTATGTTTCAAGAACACCGCTCCTCAGCGTTTTGATTTCAACTGAGAATTGTAAGTAGGAAGAATAATTGAAGTGAATTCACTCAAAGTGGAATCGAACCTGAATGTTATTCTTTATTTGTAGGAAATTAACAGCGATTTATAGTATTCACTATCGTGTTCTTATGTAATGTTTACTATTTTCCACCTATGTACTCACTGTCTTGTTGTGCTTCTATAATGTTTACTATTTTCAACCTATGTAATTTAAAAGGAACGACAGATCTCTGGCTCAAGAAAATTTAAAGCATAAATCTTCATTGAAGGGACAGTACTACTATTAATTATGTTATTCGAATTATTCCATATGATTCTGTACAGAGTATTGTGTAAATAACAGCGGATCTATGTTTTTATAGTTTACAAAAGATCATGAAAATCCTGAACTATTGACAACATCTCTTAAGTAAGACCTCGCCATAAGTGCTACACGTTGGCTAATAGACGCGTACCATAGCCGTTTTGTGCGTGAAAATCTGTAAGTAGAAAACTTACGGATGCCCATCGGGTAAGCTGTAATTGTTATTTAAAGAGCCACTTTTGTCACACAATGTGACACATTGACTCTGATTGAATATTGCGTTAAATACATGTATCTGAAATAATCGGCCGCTTACATTATAAATTAATGAGTGCGTAAGTCGCCTTGACTGAACTACAGGAATAATCGCCGTCAAAAACAACGGAGGATCCATTTTCTTTTATTTGTTAGAGAAAAACGATGTGACACTAGTCGTGACAGTGACTATAAGTTTGGTATATAATAGCTTTTAATGAACATGGGATACACCAGTAATTAATACCATAGGACATTCCACTCCAAAGACACATACAAGCACATTCAAACACGCGCACGTGTGCTTATACATGTATTGTAAGGGACAACAAGAGTGACAAAAACAAGTGAAGGAAAGATCCACATCTAAAATAACATTTGATGTTTCGTTATTAAGCTTCGATGAATTTCTAATAGCGTATGTCATTAGACGAATATATATTGTTGTTAGTGATGGCAGATTTGTCGATTTTTATGTGAGGTGGAGAAATGTGGTTGGAAGGTTTGATAGTTAAAATTATTGTTTAGCTCCAGATCAAGACTAATTCAACAAACTTATGATCAAAATCGTCTCATTATATTTTAAAGCTCAGCATTATCTAATGTGAACTAGGTTTGAAGATGATACAATGTGAGTTGCGGGAGATTTGGGTGCTATTCATGCAGACCGAGGTGCTATGGAGAGGTTAGCTCGGAGACATTGTTAGGAGGCAGAAGTAACTCTGGCAACAGTGGTAGTAGTAGTAGTAGTAGTAGTAGTAGTAGGGAGTGATGGTGGTGGTGGTTGTGATGGTTATATTGGTGGTAATGATGAATACGCAACGAGTACTGGATATTGTTGAGGTTTATAAAATAGCAAAGATATGAAGAAAAAGAAAATGTAATGCGTTTGCTTATAAATGTATGATACCTACACATACTTACACATACTCAGGCGTGTATATATGTGCATGTATGCGTATGCGTGCGTGTGTGTTCATGTGTGTGTATGTGCGTGTGTGTGTGTATGTGTGTGTGTGCGTGTGTGTGTTTGCATGTACGTATTTATGTATTGATTTCCGTGTTAACGGTGGACGTATGTTAACTTGTTCAGTTTGCCTGTCTATTCACAGAGATACTGCCCTAGAAAAATGAAAAATACCCACTGGAAGAAACAATTTTTCACTGCTACAAGACAAATGACAGTAATTCATATCTTTACACTATTCCTATATCTACTTGTCTTTCATTTCTCTTTCTCCATTTCAAACATTCATTCTCAATTTCTCTCCTTCTCTCCTCTTCACTCTCTCTCTCTCTCTCTCTCTCTCTCTCTCTCTCTCTCTCTCTCTCTCTCTCTCTCTCTCTCTCTCTCTCTCTCTCTCTCTCTCTCTCTCTCTCTCTCTCTCTCTCTCTCTCTCTCTCTTTTTCGCTCTCTCGCGCTATATTCTACTTTCTGATTTATTTATTTCAGTTCTTCACAGTTTCCTCTTCACGTGCTTTCTTACTTCATCGCTCATTCTCTGATCGCTTCAGGCGTGTATTGTTATTAGCATCAGCTTAGACGGCAACATTCTAACCACCACCACCACCACCACCATCATCACCATCATCGTCATCATCGTCAATAACAACAACAGCAGCAGCAGCAGCAGCAACAACAACAATATAAACTACACTGCCAACATCGATATCAGAATCATCAACAAAAACAATTTAAAAATCATTTTTAACGGCAGAAATTCGAACAATTCAAGCAAACGCAAATGTTTTTGACTTTGACGATCACTGCCATGGCTATAAAAATCTCTCCCTTTCACCTGATCCACTACCACTTTCTCATCTTCTTCTTCTTCTTCTTCTTCTTCTTCTTCTTCTTCTTCTTCTTCTTCTTCTTCTTCCTCCCTTCTCCTCCTCCTCCTCCGCCTTATAATCCTTCATCTTTTCCCCCTTATATTCCTCCCCTCCCCCCTTATATTTCCTCCTCCTCTTCTCACTACTACTACTACTACTACTACTACTACTACTACTACTACTACTACTACTACTACTACTACTACTACTACTACTACTAGGCGTTTTGATTTTATTGCGTGATTTCGCAGTACCACCGATCATTATTTTAAGTGCCATGGGTATGTGCAGTGTTTTGATTTTGTATTTACTACTCTATTATGTTCTACTAGTGCCTGGTGGTATTATTTGCTGTATGTTGCTTGCATTTGTAAGTTCTAGTGTAATGGTTACGTATTCGCATTGTTTAAACATTCCCGAAGTATCTATTAATAATAATGGTGAGTATTTCTGCTTCCAGCCGTCACATTCAAGCTATCGTCCTTTTCACTTCATAATATAAAAATAATTATTGTATTTGAGAGATACATGCACGTCTTTGTGGATTGATACTTAAAAAGACATGTCTTTATCTTTGATGCCATCCTGTGTATTGGCATATTATCACTTTGTTATCATTTTCTGCCGTGTGCTGTATCTCCACTTCTTTTCTGTTGATATTTCCAAATGCTAACTTAAATTTAAGCGTTCGAAAAATACATTACGATATATTTCCTGGCGTTTTATGCTGTGAATTCAAATCCAACCGAGATCAAATTTGCTTTCCGTCCTGTGGTCGATGAAATAAAATACTATTCGAATACAAGAGACTACGTAATAGACTAATGGATACGCACAAAATTGTGGTTGGCCGGTGTTTTACAAAGGATTACTTTTACTGGTTACAAATGCCGAATACATTGGTGACAGTGCAGTGATGAAATACACAAGGAAACAACTTACAGGGAACAGAAACGGATTTACATTGAATAAAGATTTATGAATGTAGAGATAAAAATAAGTCAATTACAGATAAACAAAATAACAAGAAAGAACCTCTAAAAAAGGGGAAAGCAGAATAATTTGGAGCATTTCCCACAAGATCTCATGCGCTTTCTTCCAGGTATTGCTGTTAGCCTATCACTGCACATTTAGTGCGGGCCTATTCATTACACTCTACCACTTTTCATAAAAATCTACTGGAGGGAAGCGTCTAACTCTCTACTTTCACCCTTCGCGTACAAGTGATACTTGAAGCTGATGAGGAATTTGCCTGAAAAGAAAACTTTGTCCACGAATCTTTCAAAAGCTTTCAGCAAGCAACTTCCTTCGTAATAGCCATCAAAGAAAACTACCAGCTCTTTCTTGTCAAGTAAAGTGATAGTTTCAGTTGATAGCCGATCTTCAAATCAGAAACATACAGAATTGAAAAGGAACGTTCCGGGGTTGAGTCCCAGTTGTGCATATTCTGAACACGCAAGGAGACCCTTCCCCCTATCATTATGCTCTTTTAGAAAAAAAGCTTTTGGAAATTGTCCAAATAACCATCAGTAGAATGTGGCTGCATGGCCTAGATAATGGAATG
>NC_142944.1:25243460-25255960 GCF_046866305.1 Octopus bimaculoides | reverse complement strand
CAAGTGGGATAGATCCGATCATCAACCGACTCTATCATTCTGTTTGTCCAGCTGCTCTCATTTAAATGGACGGGGAAGACAGTCTTCCTATGTCTGGTGGCTAGAGTGAAAAGGGTTAAATGGGGGACAAGTTGAAAGATCTAAGGACAAAAACTCCTTGCTAGGACCGTCATCAACTTTCACTTGAAATGGAGGATGATGAGAAAGCAGTCCTTCAATGAATTTATTGAAAGATGGGCAAGAATGGTAAAAAATGGTATGAGTACATGAGACTGTTGAGAAGTTGGAGAATCATGTTAGAGAGTGTGCTTGCCCTTGATGTTCTAACTGGTCTTGAATCAAAGTAAGTGAAAGAGTAGCAATGGTAGTGATGGTTGCGTCGGCGGTAACGTTGGTGTTGACAATGATACGGCATGGAAAAAATACAGCGAAGGGAGACAGAAAGAAAAGATTAGATTCATATAAGAGAGACTGAGATAGAAAATATGAAAGAAAAGAAGAGAAAACCGTACAAAAACAAAATGGAAAAACAAAAATTAAGAGTTGATTATGTTTAATATGATGATGTTTATTCGATGGTCGTGAAGACTATTTATTGTGTTGTTAGGAGTCGTGGTACTTGTATGGCTGATACGAACATTTACTTGCACTAGAACACATGAATTATATCAGTTATTTTCTTAAAACTTTACTCCACAAAAATAAACGGTTTTCGGTAGACACTTCCAACATACAACCACCAAACCACCACCAACACCATCACTTCCTCCTTCTCCTCCTCTTCATTAAATGACACACAAACAACATCATCACTACAATTAACTATAACAGTTAATCGTGAATGTATATGTGTGTATGTGTTTGCCTGTGTGCATGTTTCTGTATGATTACACGTTTGTATCGATTCTTTGTCGTTTGTTTTTGCATAGTTTCTCTTCTTTCTTTCACAGCACTACAACAAACACTGGAAACAACTTTTTCTTTCATCTTTCCTTCCCTTCTCTCTTTTCTTTCTCTATCTGTCTCTGTCTTTCTGCCTGCCATTCATCCTCTGTACTGTCACAAAACAACAGTCAAATACATGTTACACACGCAAAACCTATAGAATTTCCACAGGTTTTAATAATTAGTGTTTTGTTCTGCAGTCCATAATGTTCTTCATGTCAACCAGTGGTTCTCAAGCAGGATCCATATAAAATTTTGGTGTGGTCCACGCAACAAAATACTAATAGATCCCCAAATAGTATTATTTGGGGATCCAGAACAGCATTATTCTAAGGGCCCCTGAGAACATTTTGCTTCAAACGTATATGTAGGTATGTTTTGCAAGAAACAGCTAGCCTTCTTTCTCTAACATTTTACATGGTTCTACCTACACAAGTTAATGTGTAAAACTCACACACACAAAAAAAAAATAATAAAAAATAAAGAATCAATTTTGAAAGAATTTTCTACATTACTTGTTTTTAAACATCGAATGGCTATGGGGGCCCGCCAGAATAAAACAGCACTCAAAGGGGTCCATAGTTAACAAATGGTTGATAACCCCTGATGTAAGTCCTTAGTGGTCAATAAATTATTATTATTATTATTATTATTATTATTATTATTATTATTATTATTATTGTTATTTTCTCTTTATCACAAGTTTTGTTGGAGCTCCTGGAGTTTTGCATGCCTAAAGCTTACTGACTGCAAGCTGCGGTACCATGTTATTCGTTCTTTTCAGCTATCTAGTACTTCCCTGATTATTCCGGCCGTACCAAGGAGGCAAATCGTTTGTAACAGTTCTGTTAAGCACTCTATCCCAATTTCCTTCATATGACCCTTGATGCCGTTTGACACCGTTCCCAAGGACCCAACAATAATTGGTATTGTCTTCACCTTCATCATTTTCCATAGCCAGGCCATTTCGTACTTAAGAAGGCTGTATCTATCTATCTTTACGCCTCCTTTCTTGACTATTCGTGGGTCAAGGGACATGCAACATCAACTATATAGCGTATGTGGTGCACCTTGCCCACCAAAATTATGTCCGGTCTGCTATACTCTAGCACCTGACCTGTTTGGATTGGGAAATCCCAGAGGATTTTGCTAGTCTCCGACTCTGCCACTCTCCGTGGTTTGTGCTCATACCTCGTCTTGCCTGTCACTGGCCCCCACTTTTCTTACAGTTTCCAATGTAGCACTTTCGCTACCTGGTCGTATCGTCACAACTTGTAGTGGTTTGGAGCAAGTCCAGGGCATTCGTTCGTGATTCTTCTTCTTCTTCTTCTTCTTCTTCTTCTTCTTCTTCTTCTTCTTCTTCTTCTTCTTCTTCTTCTTCTTCTTCTTCTTCTTCTTCTTCTTCTTCTTCTTCTTCTTCTTCTTCTTCTTCTTCTTCTTCTTCTTCTTATTATTATTATTATTATTATTATTATTATTATTATTATTATTATTATTATTATTATTATCATCATCATCATCATCATCATCATCATCATCATCGTTACTATTATTATTATTGTTACTATTACTATTGTTATTATTATTAAGTGAGAGAGAGATCAGCGCATGCCATCAAAGTGACACTGGGGTAAAATATACAAAGCCCAGTATACCCATAATGGTGCATGCATCTCAAAACGAGGTACATGCATCTCAACCATATGTGCGTGACATAGTGATCTCATATCAAGATATACAGCGCATGACCTTGCAAGTGGAGATCAGTTAGAGTTTACTTCAGGTCAAGTAGCCCATGCCCCTTAAAAGGTCCTCGAATAATGGTTGTTTAAGGATATTGAGCAAAACACCCACGTTTTCAACCCCTAAAAAAGTTTCTCTCAACACATGGCTATGACATTTCCCCACTACTTCTGGTCTTGATCAGTAATGCACCAAAGGACATGCTCAACTGGTTAAGGTCAAGCAAATGACAAGCAAATGACAAGCAAATCTGTTGTACTTAGCAGAATATTTGCTGTAACCCATCTTTTATGCTAAGACAAAATAATGTACATGATAAGACTTCCAGTGAGTTAAGAGAGAAGCGATGAGAGTCACCGCGCGGTACGAGAATTTTTTCCTCGCGAGAGTTCCGGACCCCAGGAATGAACTCATACAACCAATCAGAGCTCACCTTGACCTTGTTGTCAAGTTAACAAACACAATCTACCAAGTAAGCTCAAGACGAAGAACGGTGTTGTAAGTCTACCGATCGTCAAGTTATGCCTGATTTTAGAAGGAGATAAGTTATTAGATAGATTTGCATCTATACCTATTATCGGATTTTGTTTACCATATGGTAAAGATGTGGAAGGGAAAAATGTGGGTTGAGGGTGACGTGCTAGCAACCCTCTCCCCTTACCGCTTTACAAAGTAAACAACACAAATAACTACGCAGAGGCAGCCATGGTTGAAACAAGAACAAGAACATAATTAAAAGAGAAAAGAAGCATAGTCATTCCTTACCCAAGTAATCTTATCTCATCGCCCATCACTTGTTATACGCCCATAAATTAGTTTGATAGTTGAGCTTTGATTGGCTGTATGCAAATGAGTTCATAACTGGTGTCCGGAACTCTCATGAGAAAAGAATTTGCGCCCGGTACGGCATCAGGGCATTTTACTATTATTATTATTATTATTATTATTATTATTATTATTATTATTATTATTATTATTAAGAACTAACAAAATATTTAGCCGAGCAAATTCCTTAGCGGCATTTCATCCATCTTCCGGGGTCGACTTCGCCTTTTATCCTTCGGGTCGATAAAATTACGTACCAGGGTCGATGTAATCCACTTACCCACTCCCCCGAAATTGCTGGCCCTGTGTCGAAATTTGAAACCGTTATTATTATTTTTTTGTTGCTGTTTACTATTATTAAAATAGCACATTGTTAGAATCGTTAGAGCGTCAAACAAAATGCTTAGCAGTGTTTCTTCTGATTTTTCAACCTTTAGACTCATAAGGTCAGTTACACGGTTTCCATGACGTACAAGTGACCAAGATCACAACATTTTTCTTGAACGTGACGCCAATCCGTTTCATTTATATACACATACACACATATTTTCACACACACACACACACACACACACACACACACACACTCACTCACATATACATACTTTATATATATATATATATATATATATATATATATATATATATGCAGTTACTGTTAATACTTCATTTAGAGAATTAACATTGCTTATATATATATATATATATATATATATATATATATATATATATATATATATATATATATACATGTGTGTGTTTGAGAGAGAGAGAGAGAGAGAGAGAGAGAGAGAGACGTAGAGAAGGGGAAAGAGTCTGGTTTGGGAGGTCAAAAAGAAGAAAGCTCATACACACTGCGATATAGAGGCGATAATATTAATTTTGGTAAAAAGTATTCCCGACAGTTGAAAATTTAATATTGTGGTTAACCTTCTGTCCCGGGAATTTTATATATTTTGCTGAATCAATAATTTCTCTCACACTCTCAGCCACACAGACGCATACACACTTACATACTCACACACACACACACACACACACATACACACACACACACACACACACACACACACACACACACAAATACACACACACACAAACACACACACACACACACACACACACACACACACACACACACACACACACACACACACACACACACACACACACGCTTATCTAAATGCATGCACATAGTTATTGCACTTGATCTTTTCGAACTCGGGGGAAAAAGTAAGTCGTAATTTTATGCAAAATGATTTTCGTTCTTCCAAGAAGGTGAAAATACATGTGTTAATCTTTAACATTCAAAACTGATGAAGTTAAATAAATCTTAGATTTAACAAACATTCAATACACATCGTATCATAATAAAAGAAAATCCATGTGTATCTAAATAATTTATAAATTCATATTTATATTCTCTCACTTCACTTCACTTCTCTTATCTGGTCAATTTATACACACGCACGCACGCACACACACACACACACACACACACACACACACACACACACACACACACACACACACACAGTCACACACACACACACGGAGTCACACACATAAATCACATACCATACTCCGCACATTTCACATACTACACATATATATGCATGAATTAAACAACAATGAGCTAAGAGGAAAAATTCAAAGTGGTCAGAGTCGTGTTTTTAAAGAACAAAGACAAATATAGGCGTATCAAATAATATAGAACTTGAATTCTTGATTTATTAATATTATCTCCGTGTCTAGTAGATGAGTCACACTTAAACAAGTGACAACTGAAGAAAGTTCTTTATGAATGGAAATAATCTCAAGAATCAAGAATTCTCCAAACTTAACATACTATTAAGGAAATGAACAGTTTTATTGACTGAGGATAAGTGATAAGAAGTTACTCAAAGACACGTGTCTCTGACTTAATAGCTGTCATCAGTAGAACAATTCTCAGACACACACACACACACACACACACATATATATATATATATATATATATATATATATATATATATATAGGCACAGGCGTGACTGTGTGTTAGGAAGCTTGTTTTGCAACCACATGATTCCGTATTCAGTTCCACTGCGTGGCACCTTCGGCAAGTGTCTTCTGCTATAGAATCGGGCTGACTAAAGCTTTGTGAGTGGATATGGTAGACGAAAACTGAAAGAAGCCCATTGTATATATGTATATGTTTGTGTGTCTGTATTTGTCTCCCCACCATAGCTTGACAAACGATGTTTGTGTGCTTACGTCTCGGTAAGATAGCGGCTCGGCAATAAGAGACCGATAGAATAAGTACTAGGTTTACAAAGAATATGTCCTGGGGTCAATTTGTTCGACTAAAGGTGTTGCTCCAGCATGGCCGCTGTCAGATGAATGAAATAAGTAAAAGAATAAAAGAATAAAAGAATATATATATATATATATATATATATATATATGTGTGTGTGTGTGTGTGTGTGTGTGTGTGTGTGTGGACCTACGCAGGATTACACCTAAGGACTTATGTTCTTGTTTCTACAACATCGGGAAGTTGAACTAGCAACTTTTATGCTTCTTTTTTCTTCTTTCTTTCCATCTCCTTATTCTTTTACAATCTTCCTCTATGATATCATCTTATTGATATATACCATTCTAATTTTCCCTATTTTTCCCTATTTGTCTCTGATGACGGAATATCCCATATTCGGGGATATCCCAGAACCAGCTGTAAGACTTTCCCAATACTAATATTGTATACGACTTGAAATGTTTGCTCTGCCTTGATGTCTGTTGTCCTTTTAACAGTTATATGTCCGCTGCATCGGGAATCTGGAATGGCTCCATAGCTATCGTCTCGGCTATAACCTTTGAGCCCTAGTAATCCGTTACCCCACTTACCTAGCGTACTTAATCGTTTAGTTCACCTGTGAACTAAACCCCTATACTTTATATATATACATATATATATATATGGTGTTATAAAATCACTCAAATACGAATAGGTTATGAGGCAGACACAGACAAATAATATTAGAAACCATACAAGCGAAATCACGTGAGTAAAAAGTGGTAGAGATATAAACAGTATAAAATGAATGAAGGGACGCAACAGAGGGAGAAAAAAATCTTTGTCGGTTGGAATTTTGTGCTTCGTAGATACTGTATCCGTTGTGTTGTGTATTTTAGTATAAAGTAGCGACTGTGTAGCGAATGTGGTGTGAGCCTGCTTTTAAATTACTGGATGACATTCGTACGATATATTAATTTTGTATGTTATATTGTTATTAAAACACCATGATGAATCCCATTCTATTTGCAGAACTATCTAGGATCGCATTATTCTTAATATCCTCGCTTTTCTAAGATGGTAGTGTGAATTTTGAGAATTTTCAGAATCATTCCTAACAATGACCACTTGGAACTATTCAAGTTAACTCAGTGACTTCAGGTAATTTGCATCCTATGTTGTTGATAATAGGAAACAATCTCCGACGCACACGTAAGGCGCAATTTCTGGAGGCTTTGCAACTATCTTCAAATAATCTGGATGGTATTAATTCAGATCGTAACTGTATCTGCATCGATTATAGTACAAAATGGAATGCTATATTTCATTCTTTCAGTCCCCAGTCAAAAAAGTCATTGATAATATGTGTGCAATTTTCAATAAGAATGAACTAATAATGCATGACTCAAGGAAGGTGATATTTATGGAAACGGATTGATGACTGGCTGGCTAGATGGTTGGGTGCAATTGATAAATGGATGAATGGCTTAACCAAGGGGTGAATGAATGGATGAATAATGGTTGGATGGATGGATGGGTGGATGGATGAATGGATGGATGGATGAATCGATGGATTGATGGATGGATCAATGAGTAGATGACTAGCAGATAGAAAAGACAACAGTCAAATAAATATACTTGGTTGTTAGAGTAGTCAGACAGACAAATGGAATGCTAATTGGATGAGTAGAAATATACATTTTTTAGAGAATAAATTGAACACGATAGTACAAGAAGGAAGGAATAAGGAAACAAAGAATACATAGTCGTCCGTATTTCTCTGTCGATGTATAGATGCTTAAATGTAATACGAAACGGTTGAGTAACTGAATGGGTACACCGAACCGCATTTAATTCACGTGTTATAGCAGTATTCTACCAAAACAAAAAGGAAATCGATTATTTTGAAACTCGGCAGTTTAATTGCCCGAAACATTTCATTAGTTGAACCAGTGAAAGCGAAATGGTTGAAACAATTACAAATTTTGAACAAAAAGCCTTTGTAAAATTTGGCCAAAATATGGTATAAGAAGATCGCGTATACATATATTTTCATTATGCCAAATTACGACATGTGAGATGACATCGTTCACACACACGCGCGCGCGCGCACTCAGATACGCAGAGAGAAAGACTGATAGAGAGAGAAATAGAAAAGGAGAGAGAGAGTAATAATGCCAAAACTATACTGAGTTTTTATGTGAGATTGGAAAAAAGTAGTGTAAAAATTGCGTGGCTCATGAATTTAATAATACAACATAATAAAAATTTCGATGTATCATTAAATATGTGGTATCACAATCTATATTCTTACTTTATTGCGAGGCTGCATGATAAGAAGTTTGCGTC
Organism: Octopus bimaculoides; assembly: GCF_046866305.1. Lineage (NCBI taxonomy): Eukaryota > Metazoa > Mollusca > Cephalopoda > Octopoda > Octopodidae > Octopus > Octopus bimaculoides. The sequence goes on along the minus strand of NC_142944.1, from coordinate 25,247,822 downwards.
CCAACCACATGGTTCCGCGTTCAGTCTCACTGTGAGACACCTTTGCCAAGTGTCTTCTGTTAGAGCTTCGGGCCGACCAAAACCTTGAGAACGAGTTTGGTAGTAGGAAATTGAAGGAAGCTCATCGTATATATATATATATATATATATATATATATATATATATATATGTATGTATGTATGTATACACACACACACACACACACACACATATATGTAAGTGTGTGTGTGTGCGCGTGTGTATCTTTGCGTCTATGCAAAAACTCGATTGTACCAAAGGTGGGTTAAGTTGCTCGGGCGTCGAAAAGTTCATATTTAAAAGGGAAATGTGACTAAGCAAGGAAAATACAATTTACAGCCTACATTATTATGCATATTGTTAATTATAGAAGTTCCCACTTTGGTATACTTTACCAATGTGTGTCAAATGAAATGGTTTCATCACAAAATTGCCTTCACATTGTGGCAGTTCATACGGTAGGCTATGCATATAGCCATTGACATCAAATATATGACTAAATCAGCTAGTATCACCACAGGATACAAAGCAGGCAGTTAAATATTAATAAAAATCCAGTTTCTGTATAACTAGTAGTAGTTGTAGATACTGATGCAACGATTCTCTCAAATACATTATTAATATATGCTTGAAAATAAAGTTGAAGCACATAAGAATTATTTGTTGTTCGTTTGGAATGTGAAGACTATTGTAAAACATTTATAATACGGTTGTCTGATAAAAGATACTGAAAATATAGAATTTAGAATCATCGTGCATATCTGTGAAAGAAGAAACCCACTGATGTTGGCTCTTTAGATGAACTATAAGGTATAGTATTCGTCAGATTGTGTGCATATTCTAAGGAAAATAACAAAATAATACAATAAAAACCACAATATCATAAATTGAAAACACATGCGTGCATTGACATGCGCAGTCACCAGAGTAGTAGTAGACATAAGTAACTATCAATGAGAGGAGAAAACTTTCAATGAAATAATGAATTTTTTTTCCTACACAATAGCATCACATTTTATTAAGTGTCGCTTTAGGAAGTCTCAAATATTTTGAAGTACCATCAACATAAAGGATAAAATGTAATAAAAAAACATACTTATTACAAATAGTAAAGGAAATGTAGCAACAAAAACGTCTGCGTAGCTAGCAAAATTATTAGAACAGAAATAGTTTTGTTGTTAAACGAAGAGAAATAGTTTTGCTTTTCATATATTTTCATCAATAGAAAGAAGCTAAAATATACTGACTTGTAGGTAGAGAGGAAAGAAATTACGGTGATATAGAAAAGCATCTTCAAAGATATAAACGGTAGATGTAATGATAACGATCTGTACATAAACACCAGGCCACAGTAAATAACTGGAATTTCTCTTGGGCATAGCGATAATAGTAAGCTGGTGTTAGAACACGGGGAACAATACATTCTGTAATGATCTTCATTACCTTACTGCTGTTTCCGCTATAAAATGAAATGTACCCATAGCTGAATGCCTGAGGATGCTATAGGGTGATACACGTGCACTCAGCTATGAATGCATTGCATCTAATAGCAAAAACAGCTAATGAATTTCGTGACATAACTTCTTGTTCCCCTTATCTTTTATTTCATTTCTTATATAACTTTTAACTTTTAACTTTTTTCAGCCATTAGACTACGGACATGGTGGAGCAAAGCTTTGAGGGATGTTAGTCTAACGAATCTATACAAGTTCTTATTTATCTTTATGCTTAGTACTAAATCTATCATTCTCTATTACCGAACCGCTAAGGTACAAGGGGCGGAAACACTCCAACATAAGCTGGGCGGGGACAAACACAGGCACACACACACACACACACACACACATATGCGCGCGCGCGCCCATATACGTGGGGGTACACAAAAATAGTCGGAAAGTTCTCTGTGGGACAAACCCGTTGTAGTCCAGGCTTCCGATGCTAGAAGCCACTTGATGCAACCCTAAGGTATCACTCTGCCGATTGGCGTCGTAATGTGTAGTCCTACTGACATGTAATGTGTCTGTTCGTCGATTTTTGCGATGGCGGAAATGAAGTAACAGCGTGCTTCTGTGAAATTCTGTTTTCTGCTGCGGGGAAAAGGCGGCTGAAACAGTTGTCATGCTTCTAACAGCTTACAAGGATGCTGCCATGAACAAAACATATTTTCACACCTTCACACCTACATACATAAACGCATACGTTAAGATCACCAGCATTCTCTCACACACACGCACCTTCGTTATGGGATCACTACTACTTTGTTATCTCCCCTTCTTCTTAACTCTCCTGTGTGACCCTTCTGTCCGGCGTTCACCATGATAGATCGCTGACCACTACACACACTTTTTCTATCTTTGTTTCTCTCCTTGTTTCTTTCCGTGTTCCTTTCTGTAGAAGAGCGTAGGCTCGAAACGTTAAAGACTTTCTCAAATCTCGAGTGTTATACTAATACATCTATTTGTTTTCAACACTAGCTGTCTTCGTCTGTTGTTTTTTTTTGTGAATTGTCCCCTTATATATATACCCCGATATCCGAAACTCAGAGTTTTATCATGGCTACCGAAAAAGTGTCACATATTTTTACAGATAAATTCCTCTATTTACATAATATCGAGGTCTCTTTCTTTCTTTTGTTGTCCTTTCTATCAATATTCTATCAATATATATATATATATAAATAATATATATATATATATAATATATATATATATATATATATATATATATATATATATATATATATATATATATATATATATATATATATATATATACACATACATATATATGACGGGCTACTTTCAGTTTCCGCCTACCAAATCCACTCACAAAGCTTTGGTCGACCTGAGGCTATAGTAGAAAACACTTGCCCAAGGTGCCAAGCAGTGGGACTGGACCCGGAACAACGTGGTTGGTAAGCAAGCTACTTACCACACAGCCACTCTTGCGCCTATATATAATTATAAGCATAATTATAATTAGGGTTCAGCAAATTGCTTCACCTCATACCGAATTTAGAAATAGCAGTTAAATACTATTCCTCTACAATAAGATATCTCCCAGACAGCAATACTCTTATTTGAGTATTATAATGGAATAGTATTTAACTGCTATTTCTAAATTCGGTATGTGGTGAAGCAATTTGCTGAACCTTAATCATAATTATGCTTATATTTATAGAATTTATATACATATATATACATATATATATATATATATTCATATTCTTTTATTCTTTTACTTGTTCCAGTCATTTGACTGGGGCCATGCTTGAGCACCTGTATGTATATATGTGCATGTAAAAACTAAGAATTTCGTATGTCATTAATATATGCACATCCCCATACATATACACAGTAATGATGTATAATAATGAACCCTGTTGAAAAGATACCCGGAAAATAAGTAATATTATTGGGACCTTATTTTAGCACCCCATATCGGTGAAAATCAAAGCCAAACCCAATCACAAATGAATTGGAAATATTAATAAGGTTTATGATAGATATTAGCACCTTTTTATTCATGAGCACGTATTATATATACACACCCATATTTTTTCTCGCATGCATATATATATATATATATATATATATATATATATATATATATATATATATATATAATATATGCACATCCCCATACATATACACAATGCATGGATTTTATATACACCCATCTATTTATGTGATACACAAATACTCACGCATATGTACATCGACACGACAATAAAATAGCCATTTTGAGTGACTTTTACAACAACCGCTCATAGCAAGTTAATTTTCTTTAAATTCTATGCTGCTAATATTTTTCTTATTGTTTTTTTTTTAGTGAACATATCAAAATTAAGTAAATCTATGATTAATCGCAATGCAGCCTTAACCATACATTTCTGTTTAATAGATGTCATGTACCTGAACTATTTTGCAAGATCTTTTAATTTCCAGACTATAAGATCTGTAAATCTATCGCTAGGATATTCTTTAGTTGTAGTAGCAGTTGTGGTAGTTCTTGTTCAACCAAACGTCACTTCTGAGTAAACCTACGACCAAATTTTTTCGAACATTGACCATCTTTATTCTTCTCAAGGTATTGTGAACGATGCAAGACTATCCAAATGTGACTTCCTTTATTTAAAATGGGGTTATATGATTTAAGGTAGATTCAGTTACTATTTCCGCGGGTTGATCGTTAACTCATTAATTGATACGTAGAGTAAAGTAGCTTGTAGAGTAAAGTAGTGAAAGATGTTAGAGTTCTTCCTTTTTCTGGCTAAATTACGGAAAAGATACTGGAAGTGTGAGAGGTCAATGTTTTTCACCTCCACATTATAATAATTAAAT
>NC_142944.1:25230960-25235960 GCF_046866305.1 Octopus bimaculoides | reverse complement strand
TAGATATATATGTATGCATGTGTGTGTAGACACGCACATACATACACACACACACACACACACACACACACACACACACACACACACACATATATATATATATATATATATATATATATATGTATATATGTATGCATGCGTGTGTTAGTTAATGTTCATGTATACGTGTGTTTGTGTGCGTTTAGTTCGTGCGTATTCACATTAGATTTAGACGCAGGTGTTCTATCAATTTCTTTTGGAGCCATCAGTCTCTCTTTTATTGCTTTTTATACTTGTCTTCCTTCGTTTCTAATTCTGATTGCCTATCAATTTACTCTGATTTTATTATTGTTTTCTCATTGAATATTTACTATTATTTGACTGTTATTGCTTTTGTTCTTATTTACATACAAGGTCATAATTAAAGGCCGTCGCCGGAGTTAACTTCCCGAGATTAAGAAACCTTTAGGATATGATTGTATGTGTGTTTGAGCGTCTTAAATATAGTGAAAAAGCATATCTCAGAACACACACACACACACACAAACGCGCGCGCCCATTTGTGTGTGTGCAAATATATATATGTATCTGTGTATATCTTTCATCTTTTACTTGTTTCAGTCATTAGACTGCGGTCATATTTGGGTAACCCCTTAAGAGATTAGACGAACAAATCGATCCTAGTACTTGATATTTTTAAGTTTGACACCTAAACTATTTGTCGAGCTGCTAAGTTACGGCAGCGTTAAGATGCTAACACCGGTTGTCAAGCGGATGTGTGCGTGTGTTTGTGTAGCGGGAGGGTGGTGAAATAGGAACACAGACACATGCAGTAATAAACATATATACATGTGTATACACATCTATCTCTCTTTATCTCTTTCTTTCTTTTTCTCTCTTCCCCTCTCTCTGTGTATATATCTCTATATATATGCATCCACATACATACGATTTTTTCTTTCAGTTATCTTTTACCAAATCCAATTACAAGGCTTTGGTCAGTCCGAGTTACAGTAGAAGACACTTACCTGCTTTTCCACACTGTGGGACTGAACTCGGAACCAAGTGTTTAGGAAGCAAATTTCTTATCACACAGGTATGTCTTCACCTTTATAAGTGTGTGTATTTATGGGTGTGGAAGTTTCTATGTTAGTGTTAGTGTGTGTTAGTATGTGTCCGTATTAGTGTTAGTGTATGTGTTAGTATGCGTGTGTGTGTTTGTGTGTGTGTTTGTGTGTGTATTTGTGTGTGTGCATGTGTGTATTCGTACGCGTGTGTGCATATGCGTGTGCGTGTGTAGGTGTATTTACATACTCATACACACAAAACGATTACTTGTTTACATTCTGTTTTTCTTTTTGTTCCGTATAATTTCTTTTGAAAATTTGTAAAATTCACTCTTTATTTCTTAAAATCAAATATTCATAACAGTTGAATAAATAACAATTTCTCTCCTCACACTTCTTCGTTTTTATATGCAGTTTATCAACTAATGAGAATGAGAAATGAAAATCTCCGTTTATAGGTTTTAGAATTTAGAGCGTAGTTTTGGCAAAATCAATGTGCAAGTTATACAAGATTTCTGTTTTGTCAGATTTGACAAGAATTCCTTGTTTTGATTTCAGGTCGGAGATGATGGATTTTAATTTATGTTAGTGTTGGTCTCTGAGTGGGTGTTTGAAAGCCATTGGGATTTTCAGTGATAAATGATATATTTTTTTAATTGTGAGAAGACGTGGGGGGACATTCTGTTGCGTTGAAAGACATCAGTATTAGCTCAAAGAGCACTCTGTGGACGACTTCATGCCGTCTTTGATTCTTTTGTCATCTTCACTTGTAGATGCCAAAGACGGATCAGCGGAAGAAGAGAATGGCAAAAAGAAGAAGAAGAAGAAGAAGAAGAAGAAGAAAAAAGAAGAAAAAGAAGAAAAAGAACAACAACAACAACTATTACGATTACTACTACTACTACTACTACTACTACTACTACTACTACTACTACTACTACTACTACTACTACTGCTGCTGCTTCTGTTGCTGCTGCTACTATGGACGCAAGCCTGAAATTTGGTGAGCGAGTGCCAGTTCTAAACTCCACCCACCATCCGTAACGAGTCGACTTTGCCTTTCATTCCAAAAGATTGATAAGTGAAGCCGGCCTCGTCAGAATTTGAACTCAAAACACAAAGACGGACGAAATGCTGCTAAGCATTTTGCCCGGCGTACTAATGATCATCATCATCATTATTATTATTATAATTATTATTATTATTATCATTATTATTATTAAGACGGTGAGCTGGCAGAATCGTCAGCACGACGGGCGAAATCCATAGCGGTATTTCGTCCGTCTTTACGTTCTGAGTTCAAATACCGCCGAGGTCAACTTTCATCCTTTGAAACACTGAGGTCGATGTAATCGACTGTCCCATTCCCCATATAATCCAGGCCTATGGATTATTATTGTTGTTGTTGTTGTTGTTGTTATTATTATTATTATTATTATTATTATTATTATTATTATTATTATTATTATTATTATTATTATTATTATTATCTTTCTTGTTGTTGTTATTATTATTCAATTTGTCTACGAATTCTCCTTTCACATCATTTCTAACTTAAAAACAAAGTTCATAATGATTAACATGCTGAATGATGAGGATGTTATGTTACACTTTTGCTACGCAAAGATACAACGCAATATGTCACGCTTTTTGCATGCTGTGTACAATACTGTTTCAAATAATGTGTAAGAGAAGAATATGTACGGGTTATGATAGTTGTATTCGTATATCGGGCGGTATTACTGCAATCAAATAGAAGCATTTTCAAAACTTATTTAATTGAAAAGTTACGATTTCAGAAATAATATCGACTGTAAAGCGTTTAAGTTTGCTAGAAATAGCGTCAAAATATCCTTGAAATGGTATTCTAGTGTTTTAAATAGTAATCCAGATTTATATAATTACATAACCCTGAAAGATGACGGTGAGGAAAGAATGGCAGAATATTTATTCGTAAATATTGAAGATATATTTTACTTCTCCGATGTGTAGCGATTTGGAATAAGCTCGTTATATTATATAAAGGATATATTAACGCTACGAGATTTAATACAGTGATATATTTCACAGAATAAATGACCGAATCTGATATTATAGATACTTAGTGAAACATTTATTTATATGGCACAATATGACATAGGATTATATACTTAGTGTCTGCATAATCCAAACTATAGAACTGTAGTATAATTAATTTTCAGGATATTGATTGTAGGCCAAAGTTACGGCCGATATTGGAAATAACTTGATAAAGTGACATGTTCGTAGATCATAACCTCTGTCCTATTTACACTGTATTCTGAAAATTCTTGTAACATCGAAGTTGAAAAGATTTAAAATAAAGCCATTCTTCTGCAACGTTATTTAAACTTCTCTAATATACATTATTCTTTGTAATTATCAACGTTAAGGAATGAAAATACTAATGACATATGTGGGTATATGTGGTTATCAAACTGAACATACAAACTGAAAAGCTTGCTAACAAAGACAAAACTTTCTCTCTTTCTATCTCTATCTTCCGCTGTCTATCTTTCTCGCTCACAGCATCTACTAATATCAGAGACCTAGGAGTAATTGTTGATAACAATCTCAGTTGGAGGGCTCACATCAACAATAAGGTCGATATAGCTCATGGGATGAGCTCCTGGATTTTAAGAACCTTCCGGTCCAGAGAACAGGGTGTCATCATTCTACTTTTCTCCTCGTTTGTACGACTACACCTCGAATACTGCTGCTCCCCTGTGGTCTCTCCCTACAAAACAAAACATCTCGAAAATTGAATCACCCCGGAGGGCATTCACTAAACGAATTAAGAGCATGACTGATCTCGATTACTTGAACCGCCTTAAAACCTTGAAACTGTACCTTTTCCAGCACCGCCGCGAGCGGTACATCGTTTGAACGATGTGGAGAATATACCGGCAGCATTGCCCAAACGACCTGAACAGTAGCTTCAAGGTTCATCCAATGCTGGGACCACGGGCCATACGTCCCCAGCCCAATTGAGAATCACAACATATAGGTACACTGCGACACAATTTCTTTTCCTCAACAGGCCCTGCCCAGTAAGCTGTCATTATAGTACTCAGAGTTTCAAATGCCGGTGCGAAGAGCTACGATGCATTCTCGTCGGCTATTTATGGCAATAGACGCTATGAAAAACCGTTGTATAAAAGGGTAGTTACTCTAATAGGTAGGAAAAAATATATAGAAGATAAAAAATACACGAAACCATATTCTCATAATACATAGATATAAAACCTCCTGCTTTCATAACGTCTACATATGTACACACTCACACAAACATGTATATGTACTTGCACATACACACAGAAACATATATATGCATGCATGTACTCATACATATACACATATCCACACACACACGCACACACACACACACACCCACACACACACACACACACACACACACACCCACACACACACACACACACACACATATATATATATATATATATATATATATACACGCAACTTCATCATACACACGGTTTTTCATAGCGTCTATTGCCATAAATAGCCGACGAGAATGCATCGTAGCTCTTCGCACCGGCATTTGAAACTCTGGGTAGTATAACGACAATTTACTGATTGTCCTAAACTATAAATATAAATAATCTTCCATTTACCTAATATCGAGGTCTCATGTTTTTGTTGTCACTTTTTATTATTATTATTAATATTGTATGTATAATATTAAGTATGTTTTAATATGTATGGGCTATATACGGAGTGCACATAGAGAGCCAATGCGAAAAAATACAAAGTAGAAAAAATTGAAAACGCTAATCTTAGGCAATCAAACAGATTCCTGAACGCATAAAAGAAAACATAAAGTAGTTGAATCATATATCTATACACATCAACATAAATCATGCATGTAGAGGCGTGAAGATTCGTCAAAGGTATAAAGAATGAAACTAAAAAAAT